>NC_142944.1:25188460-25218460 GCF_046866305.1 Octopus bimaculoides | reverse complement strand
CTTGTTTGCACTGTTATTGCCTCCAAACTATTCTCCACTTGAAGCAATGCATCGATTCAGACACGTTTTCCAAAGTTCAAAACTTTTTCGAAGTAATGCGTTTAATGTCTCCGTCGTAACAGTTTGAACAGGAAGAAGAAATACTGTGTGGACAATTCCTTTCTCATCGATGAAACAAATCAGTGTAGACATGACAGTGGACTTCAGATTACGCACTTATTGGGGGCGTGGTGATATTCAATGCTTCCATCGACTTGATTACTGCTTTGTTTCCGGGGCGTAGCTGAAGATTCAGCATTCGTTACCAGTGATGACCTTTGAAATAAGGCCCGGATCAACTGCGAACTGTTCTTTCAGTTCACGACACGTGTTCAGTCGTGACTGCTTTTGATATTCCGTGAGCAATCGAGGCACAAATTTTGTTGGAACATTTTTCATTCGCAACTCCTCGTACAAAATTTGTCTACAGGAGCTCCAGGATTCAACAGTCATATCAACAAGTTCGTTAGTTGTTCAACGGAGGTTGACGGTCATCCTGAATGGGGATGGCCTTCAAGCGACAATTGATCATTCCTAAAGTGTGAAAATCATTCGTAAACGTTTGCTTTGCTCATGTCAGCGTTCTTCTAAGCTGTTTGAAGTATGAAAACTGTTTAGTGATGCAAGTTTATGAAATTAATTATAAACGATTAATGATAATCTTTATGATTATTTTTTCTGTGCAGAATTGTGTTTTGTTTTATGTATATACTCATACATATAATTGCATGTCTAGACTTGTGCATGTGTAAGTGTGTGTATGTGAATATATTACATGTATAATTGTATGAATGTCTGTACCAATGGCACCTTGCTTTCCTCTTTAGTTCAATATTTCCCCAAGTAGGAGTTATCACTGGGGTCATCATGTGACTTAACTGATAATCACACATACAATGCAGTGCCGAGAAGAGAAAATGCTGTGCTAATAATTTGCTACATGGCCGCTAGGTCAGAGATTTGTGCCGCAGAAAAGTTCATAATATCGATTGTAGTCAGTAGCTGGTACTTCACTTCATCGACTCATCCGGATGGATGAAAGAAAACACTGATCCGAATGGGATTTGCATTTAGTAACCAGAAGAAATACTGCGAGGTATTTTGTCCGAAACTCTGCGACTCTGCTCTAAAAGTTAATGATGCCTGCAGTAGATAGATTTCTCAAGCGGTAAACTATCTAAATACTGATTAGGCTTTGCATTACTGATTATGTTTGGCTTTGCATTAAATCAGTGACTGGATGAGAAACAATGTTACTGTCTTTTAGCTACTCCAGCTTCTTTCATTGCTATCCGCTACTGAAAACTGCATTTTTTAAACTTATCTTTGAGCATCTTCAGTTTTAACCAAATATTTCAGTCTTCCTCATTCACTAAGTAATTCGTCTAAGATGATGTTATTCATCTAGTACAACATAAAATAACTGTAGTTTTCGTGCTGAATTTAGTCATTTCCTCTCACTTTGAGGAACACAAATTACTTCCTGCTTTTCTTCAGTGCATTTAGTTCTCCCTATTGATTCAAACAACTGTGAAACCACGATCTGCGAGTGGACGAGCGTCATTCTGCAGGGTATTTCGCGTAGCTTATTTATTTCTGGTGTTGTTGCGTTGCTATAATATTCTATTTATATTAATGTTTCAATCATTATCCTGTGTCGTGATCAGGCCTGAAGTGCTTTCTTTTCGATTATTTTCGTTGATTGTAGTGCTTTACATTTCAAAATATTTATTTTTGTTGTTTCCAGTGCTTAACATTTCAAAATAATTTGGGTTTCTGGTAATTTACATCATTGACGCTACTGCTACCACCACCTTGACAAACACATCTTGTGCTAAGGCCACCATGCAAGAGGCTATTTACCAAATATACATAAACAGTTAAATCGTTTAAAGATAAGGCATATTCTAAACCTAAGTAATGAGTAGAGCCTCAAACGAGTTTTCCAGGGCTATACCCTATCTCTGTTGCTTTTCTTTCTCTGCATGATACCAATGACCTTTGTACTCAGGAAAATGAATCTGGGGTACCAACTAAAAGGAAAATACCAAACAATCAACCACCTCCTCTCCATAAATGATTTGAAATTGTATGGCAAAGATAAGACACAAGCGTGTTCCTTGGTGAATACGGTCCACTATTTTAGTACTGATATTAGAATGGAATTTGAACTTAAGAAGTGCGAAATAATCTATCTAAAAAGAGGCAAGGTACAGTCTTTAGCAGAGATAGAATTACCGAATAGACATTTGATTAAGCAAATTGAAACGGAAGGTTACAAATACCTTGGTGTACTAGAGTGCAACGAGATAATGAAAAAGGAAATGAAAGAGCAACTGAAGATGGAGTATTTCAGAAGACTGGGTTTGATGTTACGCTCAAAATTGACGGGATGGAAGAAAATACAAGCAGTTAATACGTGGGCGAGAGTATCACTTCGGTATGGAGCGGGAATTATAAAATGGCAAAAGTGAGAAATGAAGAAAACGGATAACAAGACCAGAAAAATGTTGACAGTACATGGAGCCTTCCACCCTAAGAGTGACATCGATAGGCTGTACTCGTCCAGAAAATAGCGTGGGAGAGGTTTGATCAGTTGCCAGGACTGTATCGAGGTAAACGAAAACAGCCTAGTGTGGTATTTAAAGAATGCCGTTGAGCCATTGTTGAAACACGTGAAGACCGGCGTCAGCAAAACTGAAAATTGTGTAACTAAAGAAAAATTTAAACAAGAAACGAACAAAAAAAGAAAAACATGGAAGGAAAAAGAAATGTATTGTCAGTTTGCAAGAGATGTGAACGCCAAGACAGATACAGAGGACCGGTGGCTATGGATGAGGTGGAGTGATCTGAAAATAGAGACAGAAGCACTCATATGCGCAGCACTGGAACAAGCGTTAAGGACCAATTATATGAAGTGCAAAATTGACAACATTACCGATTGCGACAAATGCAGAATGTGTGATGAGAGGGGGTGAAACAGTATGGCACATCGTCAGCGAATGCCATAAATTGGCATAACGCGAATACAAATGACGCCATGACAATGTAGCAAGAATGATCCGTCGGGGGCTCTGTGGAAATCACGGCTTACATAGAGCAAAGATATGAACAAACTCCAGAAGGAGTCACCGAAAATGAGAACTGCAAAATCCTGTAGGATGTAATGATCCAGTGCGGTCACCTACCCAAACATTGGAAACAGGACATTTTTGTGATGAGTAAAAAACAAAGAGCATGCATGATAATCGACACAGCATGCCCCAGTGACAACAAGATCAATGTGAATGAAGAACAGAAAAATAAACAACTATGACGATTTAAAGTGGAAAATACGAAGGTTGTGGTCAATGAAATGAGTGAAAGTGATACCAATAGTAATCGATGCCCTTGGAACTACGAGCACTCAACTACCAACGTGGCTGAAAAAGATCGGTACAAGTGTGAAGGTAGGACACCTACAAAAATCAGCATTACTTGGAACTGCAAGAATTCGTCACAGGATTCTTGAAGTATGACCAGTAAGCAAGTGCCACCTTAGTCTGCTGGCTGTGGACAGCTGATACTTTCCATCATAACCAGCAATATAAACTGTAAGTTTTCCTATAATAATAATAATAATAATAATAATAATAATAATAATAATAATAATAATAATAATAATAATAATGATGATGATAATAATAATAATAATAATAATAATAATAATAATAATGATAACAATAATAATAATAATGATGATGATGATGATGAAGATTTCGACCACACATTGACTAATTACTTATTACTAGCCTTTGTACCTATCTGAGAGGGATGTAAAGCAAATTTGACGCCGATAGTGTTTGAACACAGAGCGTAAAGAGACTTAACTAAATACTGCAATGTCTGATAACAATAACAGTAATATTAGCCTTCACCCCTGACAATAATAATATTGATAATATTTAAAATAACGGTGATAGTAATGATGGTTGAACATTATGTATCTGAAAGAAAAATCATTGGGAGAATCCAAATCATCAAGAGTTCAAACTCTTCGTATAATCTTCAATAGTATATAATGTGGTTGAAATAACGTAACGCAACATTATTGTCTACAATTCACGTTTTCCTTTGTCAGCATATAGGACTAATTGAGTTTCTGAGATTACAATCAGGTAGAGATTGTTGAAACGATTTCAGCATCATGGGCGGAAATGTTGCTTAATTAATTTGAGACCTCCCAGAGACATTATAATTGATTAGTAAATTCAATGTTTCATAGATTTAAAAACAAAAGAAGTAATTAACAGATATCTTTGAGCCTTGAATTAAATCCATTTTAAGGTCATAAGGATATTTTTCATATGGAATTTCTAATAATACTACATATAATTTAGAGATTTAAATTTCTTTCTTCAAAGAACTGTATCGACAATCGTAGTCTTTGTCTTTTCTATGTTGCCGCCAATGGCATCAGGTGAAGAATAAGCGTTTAATTTGGAAAATTAGTTGTTTTTTCTTTTGATAACGGCAATTACTATTACTGTAACTTACAGAAATTGAAGTAAATGGTTGGGTGTGCGTAATAAATAACAATAGGTACTTTTTTAATCATTCATAGTAGCGTCGAGATCGTGATAATATTCAAATGAGGAATGGTGTAGGAAGTTTTATTAAAGCAACAAGTCATTAAGAGAAATTCAAATAAATCGCGTACGCTAGTGAAAACATTAACATTAAGCGTTCCCTGCTTATAAGTCTCTATTTCATGTCTATTTACAGAAAATATTTTGACAACTTGGAAATGAATATTTCTTAAAATCAGTCACAAGATACGATCACTTGATCGGTCATTATTTAATACTAATAATAATTCAATATGACTGAAAGTATAAAATTATCAGTAAGTCAAATGCGTTTCTAATTTCCATATTCCAAGATTTTAAAAATATCTTTAATAATAACATCAAACAATGCGGTTTCAAAACCATATTTTCTAATACTAAATTATAGAAACTATAAGAATATGGACATATTTTTGTTTGAGTTTTGCAAAGAATTCTCCTTAATTCTGTTATATACTCATAGCTTCTGTTAGTAAAATAATATTGTATTACTTTTTGGAATTATGAGGCATTAGTATACAGATGTGATTGAACCTATGGCAGTTTATGAAATATGTTTAAAGAATATCAAATTTAACTGTTTAATTCTTGCATTGATAATACCAAAGGGTAAGAGATGAAAGTTATGTAGAGTCGCGTCTGTGATATGGCTTCGATTATTTCATCAAACAAAATCAATTTGCTTATGCTAGGGAAGTTTTTAAAATATATAAACATTACAGTATCTCATACTGTAGTGTTTAAATTTTATAGCAACATAAACGGAAAAGTTGCTGCATTAAAACATCGGTTGAGCATTAGACAAAAATTCTTCATTGTATGTAATTACTCTGTTCATGTGTTAAGTTCAGATCCCACAAATGCTGACTGCAGTTGACGATGTAATAATCTTTTGTGTGTTGTCAAAAATGTATGGGTTTGTACCTATACTTGATCAACGAAAGTACTCAATTTAGATTTTCTCTTAATAAAATAAATTTGAAAATCGTTACGAAATTGAGGATATTATTGATACGCTTGCTAAGCATTAGTAATGTCAACGATAGTGGAATGACTAATTTCAAATAATTGGTATTAAGATTCGATTTACGATAAGGTACATAACATAATGACTTCTCCCTATAGACGATGTGTGTAAACAACACACTCGCTTTAAGTGGAATCAGTAGACTATCGTTGCGCCTTCTTAGTTATGGAAATAACGCCGTCATTTCGAGCTTGGCATAAGCAACTGTTTTTGTCAATAGAAATCAGCCAACAATACATTTGACAATGTATGCTAAGGCCTATCAAGTTGATATTAAATTATTACGCGTACATGGAACAGTAAGAATTAAAAAAATTATATATATATATATATATATATATATATATATATATATATATATATATATATATATATAGAGAGAGAGAGAGAGAGAGAGAGAGAGAGAGAGAGAGAGAGAAAGAGAGAGAGACTGACAGACAAAGAGAGGGTAGAGAGGATGGGAGAAAGGAAGATGATGTAGGTGTGCATACACCTGTGTGTGTGCGTGCATAAGTGTGTGTATATGTACAACATACACGCGCGCGAACACACACACACACATATACACATCGCTCTTCGTCTTGCTAACGGAATAAAAACTGTTTTGCTAAGTCGTTTTAATAAAACCGAAATGTGTCAATAACTTTTGTCATTTGATTTTAAAAATCAGTACCACTGCGATACGCATTGCCTATATTGTTAAAAAAATATTAAAAAAAGTAAGAAGGAAACTTCTGATCAACTTGTCTTGTTACTGCTATTTCCATTCTTTCAGGTTTTTAGATTCAGAACTCTCTAGAAAGTGTGATTTGTTCGTTGAAGGAAACTTTTCAACTTATTAAAAATACGGCTCCTACTGTATTTCTATTTAGTAAGCAGAAAAGCTTCTCTTAACTATAGTTTTGATGAGTTTTTTGATACTCTTGGCTTTGAATGTAATACTTATGACGTAAAAAAATTGCCGAATGAACACATTTCACTGCGACAGCAATACAGATGCTATTATTTTGTCTCTATATTTAACGCTTGTTAGGAATATTACAGGCGAAAAAAAAAAAAAGATTGAAGAAAAGCACTGTATGAACCAAGTGCTTGAATAAGAAACTATATCCTACCATTGTATTGCATGAAAAGAAACAGACATACAGCAGTAATGCATTTTGGAAAATTTCAACCACATTTTCGTAAGGAGATACGATTATAGCAAGGTGAATTGCTAATTGATATTCATAAATATTAAAAAAAAATTCATAAACATACAAAATTATTTAGATGAGTCATCTTTTACAAAAATTATATGTATACCATACATACATTTTTAATTAATTTTCATTTTCACTTTTTCACAAGTTACTCTAATTTTTTTTTATTGTTTGACGGGTAAAATAGGTTTTACCTTATTGCCTAATCTCCAGAAAGTTAGGGAAAACAAAACAATAATAAATCAATGAGATTGTTCTATTCTATAAACTGCTGGAAGTAGCGGAATTGTTTAGGAGTCTTCATTAAGAGCAAGAAAGGGAATGAGAAAAAGACGGGCAGATAAATAGATAGATAGAAAGAGAGGAGATGGAGAGAGAAAGAGAGAGAGAGGAGCTGTTGATGAGTAGTTTGGGGAACAATAAGGAAAGCTGGAAGCTAGTTCAGCTTCTAGGCTTGTCATTAACAATACTGTATGAGATGATAATTAAGTTTTATGATGGAATCTTAAAAAAAAAAACTCATTAACAACGGCAAATTAGCAAGAAAAACAGAAAGCAAAATGAATGCGTAAATACTAAATACTAATAAAGCAAAAATATTATAAATAAATAATTATAGAAGAATTGTTTTAAAAGGGATTTGCTGGAAGATTAATTGAAGTTCACGGAGTGCTAATGATTATACGAAATATTTAAAACACTTGTCTATAAGACAAAATGATATTCAATATTGAATTCGCATTAAAGAAAACTGAATATTTATAGCAACAAAAAATAAAATAGATTTCAGTGAATTATGGATTGATTTTTCTGACCATGAAAATGAATTTACGAATAACTAAACGGGGACAAGAAAATTGAATATAAGTCTTCATATACGTGTAAAAAATATCAAGACAATGTTATAATAATTCCTAACCCGTTTTTCTCCCCTTCATTTGTAGTATTTCTATCTCTGCTAGTATCGCTCGCAGTCTGTGTCATTCTCTATTTTGTTCTGCCTACTTGTTTTTCTATGAACGTCGCTCTAATGATACATTTTTATTTCTTTGTCATGAAATACTTCTCGGGGAAAAAAATTATATGTATAATGCCGATTATGTGTTTGTGTACGAGTGTGTTTCTGGTAGATACATGTATACATATACTCATGCATATGCGTATATGCGTGTGTGTGTGTGTGTGTGTGTGTGTGTGTGTGTGTGTGTGTGTGTGTGTGTGTGTGTGTGTGTGTGTATGTGCACGCACGCATGTGGTCAATCTTGTGGAGAGACAATGAAGAAGAGGTGAATGGATCGGACTACATTATGTTTGGTCATAATTCAGAATGAAAATCAATACCGAGATAATTTTAATTCAGCATTTCACCCTTAAAGATCATATCCACTCATTGAACAAATCACCCATTTAAAGTGGTTGAGTGAAAATCTATCGGGTGAGATTTCTGTATTCTAACTACTCGTAGGCAGAGTTTCGTTTACGTACTATAATTAATTGAAAAGCTTCGATTAATTGAGCTCAATGTGATTTTGGCTATATCTGTATCTGGGTGCAACAAAGGGAATGTATTCACTAAGTTTCACTCAGATATTAGCCAAATTGTATAGCCAAATTGTCCTTAACTTTTGTTCCGGCAATTAGGCTATTTTTCACTCATACCTCAAAATCAGTTTTAATTTTTTCTTATTACACATGAAACACTTTTAACAGGAATAAATTTGACTTATTTTCTCTCTACCCTTATAATACACTGCGGCTGCACTATATCAGCAATAACAGACAGAGAAGCAAGTCAAACTTGGAGAAAATACTTATTAACTGGCTTTTATAAGAAGATAAGCTTTACAAACTTACGAAAATTAGTATATACTCATATTTTTCTTATCTATAATGCATTAACATTTCTTCGCAAAGAATTAAAGTGCATTGCATCCTCAATACTATAGAATATACCAACATTACTCGCAAAAACTATAGTAACTTTATACAACTTTTATAGTAGAGCTGATACACTGTCTCACATGTTGCTGCTATGAAATGAACATCAACATTTAATATTTTAATACGATGACAAGAGATTTACTAAACAAAGTTATTCAAAACACCACAAAGTATACATGGTGGTTCTGAAACCTTGAAAGCATGAATAATTTCCATTCTTCCGGAAAGACGTTCATCTAACGCGGTTAACTTTCCTTTGACTTTTTCTATAAGACGAATTAACACAACCTCCGTGTTAAAAAACTGCAACCGCCCAGAACTCACAATCGTCTGTTTCTGTTGTTTCAAATGAGTCATGGTTTATTTCAATTTAAAATACAGTTGGTTGACAGGAGTGAAAGAACGACCCCTAAATACGTTACTGGCATTCTTTCGCTTTCTTTCTAGATTGCTTCCTCCTTCCGAGTGTGAATAAAATAAGTACCAAAAGAAAAGTGATATTTTACCAGAGATATGATTACGTATTGAAATTAAGAAAAGCAGTAGCGGGCTACCAACATAATCTTTAAATGTATATATATATATATATATATATATATATATATATATATATATATATATGACAGAGTTGGGCATTATCAGTCTAAAGAAAATACTTTATAAGCTCTCTGTCAGTACAACAGGCTAACAATATTGTTTAAATTAGTAAAGAATTCTCAAATGCTATTAACAATGTGCTAAAACCTGGCACGGGAACATGTACTGTTGTAGCAGGCATTGTATTTCATGATTCTAGATTTAATGAATAGAAACGTCAGACATTACAGTGATGATGATTTCATCGAACATGAGCAGCGCATCTGATCCTACTACGGGGTTTAAAAGTAACAGCCAAATTTACCTGAAATTACAACCTAGTGGAGTAGCACTAGATCTGCAACATCTATCAGAAGAAAAGACAACAACAATTCTGATTTCCGCGTCGTAAAATAAATCAATATTGTTGCATATAAATATGATAGGCTTAGTAGGAGCGATTCCAATTCCTGTGCCATTGTGGACTAAAGTCAAAGAAAAAAAATTCTGCCAAAGTGAGAACCTCCGAATCGTCAAATATTCCTCTTCTAAATGAAATATAAAAATTATTGTGCAAAATTATTGTCTAGGTAATATAGAAAAGACTACATAGGCATCGATTTAAATGCTCTAAAAAGATCTAATAAAACTAAACAACAGATGCGCAGGAAATATTAAGAAAATATATCTTATATATCTTTCAATTTCTTAAAAATTGAAAAATGAACTTTTAAAAAAGATATTAAATTGTTTTCTCTTTGCTTCATTACACAACATTCAGAAACTAAACTACTCAATCACTGCTCCAATTTTTGTTTCTTACTAAAAAAATATCGATATTTGTGATACTGATAAAAACAAGAAAACTCTTAAGAATACAATTCAAAAATAAAAAAAAAACAACTTTTAAAAATATCGTTTCAAATATAGAGTTACACTTTTGGGTTCACACAGAATTTTGACAGATGAGAGTACAATGAACATGCACAAGTTGAGGCGGATTTCTCTTCTTATCTTCTGGGTTCGTGTCTTTTTTCACTCGCAACATCTGTGTACATCTCTATCCCTCTCTCATTACTTCGTTATATATATATATATATATATATATATATATATATATGTGTGTGTGTGTGTGTGTGTGTGTGTGTGTGTGTGTGCGTGTGTGTGTGTGTGTGTGTGTGTGAAGGGGGGACATACCTACTTTAAAACACACACATCAGTCCATACATTCATACATACATACATACATACATATATACATTCATTCATACACACACACACACACACACACACACACACACAGGAACAGGTATCGCAGTGTAGTAAGAAGTTTGCTTCGTAACCACTTGTATTTATTTCGAATTTGTAAATAATATATCAGTTGAATAAAGTTAAAACACAGTCTGGTTTTCACGGTTTTATTATGGTATTTTAACATTGAAAAAACATATTTTGTAAGGCTCATAAAGTTAAATTAGCACCTTCATCCAAAGAGTAATCATTAGATTTCAAATGTGTTTAACTGACAGTTGAGTTCTTGACAACTTTAGAACGCTCCAACAAGCTGTGTTTTTAGAATACGGTTTTAACAAATTCACATGCAGCTTAAACATTACGGTTTGCCAGGTGTACCAATATTCTGTAATTTGTTTATATTTGTATGATAGAGATATATTAATCATTAATTGTTTGTAATATTATTGCTGTTATTTCCGTTCAGAACAGGTTTGAACATTTTAATGAACCGTTTTTCTTTTATCTTTCTTCCAACTCACTTGTGTCACGCAGTTTGCGAAAAAGAAAAGTTACAAACATTTTCTGATCACATGTCTCTATATGTTCACTCAGTGGAATTTGGCGAACATTGCTATTCCGGATTTGTTGTTGGTGGACTCGTGAGCTTTCCGATAAGGTATTCTCTGTCTCACCTATATATAATTAATTGCAATTCGGGCATTTAAAGCAGTAGATCAAATTTTTGCTTTTGCAGTTCATAATTGCATTTGCGAAAATCTGTCCATTTTTTGTTCTACCCGTTTGCATGTGTTGACACGTTCCACATCTGTTATTACACTTGCATACTGTGAATGTTTTATCCTGTCTATTCATGTTGAATTTTGCTTTGGTTAATAGTTTCTCTAGGTTATGTCATTGCCTTTTGCTTAAGATAAGTGTTTGAATAGTTATTATGTCTTTTTTTAATTTTTCACTTTGTTTCATGATTAGCAAATTTGTTTTGATGATGTTAAAAATGTTTTGGTGATGCGGATTGTGTGTTACTAGAAATGGTATTGTGTTCTTTTGATGGGTTCGCCTTTTTCGTGTTGCCATAAGCTGTACTATCGGTATTTCTTTTGCTCGTTGTGTGCTATTTTCTTTAAGTAGGAGATGGTAATTTTGCTTGAGCAGAAATCATCTGAGTTCTATAATTACACTATGTAGGAAGTGGCAATTTAACTTTATGAGCATTACAAAATATATATTTTTTTAATGTTAAATACCATAATAAAAACGTGAAAACCAGATCATGTTTTAACTTTATTCAACTGGTATATATATATATATATATATATATATATATATATATATATATATATATATATATATATATATATATATATATATATATATATATATATATATATATATATATATATATATATATATATATATATATATATATATACATATATATATATATATTTATATATAGTTAAGGTGTATTCCGTTATGAACGTATTAGAGCGTAAAATAGAGCTTTTTCACCCTTAGAATTACCAGATACCTGACAGTATTATGGTATACTACCAATTCCAGGTTTAGGCATTCCTCGTGTGTGAAAAATAAAAATGAAAGTAAGAGGGAGTACGATTCGACAGTTACTTAATGACCACTACACATGTTTCGATACAACATAGATACAAGACTTAAATTTAGATTAAGTTACGGTTTACCTGTATAATAGGACCTAGTTGTATCTCCTCAGGTGATATACAATCGCTGTCTCCGTAAGTAAATGTTTGATTTCGATGCTATCACATCCAACCCAAACAGCATCGAAATCAAATATTTACTTACGGAGACAGCGATTTTATATCACCTGAGGAGATACAACTAATTTTGGTGCCTTGGTTGTTATAAATGGATTTATTTTTTCCTTCCACGGCTCTGACACGATGTTTTATTCCTGTTCGACCATTGTCATAGTTCGCTGATACCTGTGCTTCATAAACAACGGTGGATATATCGCATTTCTGCCCGAAAGGACATCTAGATTTGTCTCTACATATGTATCCAGGGAAGGCTTGAGTCGTCGGTTGCTTATTGATAAATGTCTTAATATTGGCAAGGGTGGGGACAAGAAAAGGCAATTTAATTGAGTGATTGTTAACGATTTTATTGTATTTGTGGGCTCTAGAGAATTGGATATCTACTAAGTGCAAGAATCTTCTACCTACATTTGTCTTAACATTAAGTGAGAAGGGGGGAGGCGAGTCATAAACTTTCCGCAACCTATTCTTCCGACTAGGTGATAGAGAAGGTGGGGGAGGGGTTGTAGAACATTTTATCAGTAAAGCCACTATCCTGCAGGTTCTTATAATATGGGGCAATCTTTTCTAATATTTCTTCATATGAAGAAAGGCATGTGATCCTTCGGCTAATGTTTGGAATTAAGTCTATAAAAAAAATAGGTGAGTGACAAGAGTGTTTATCAATATATCTCAAATTATCGTTAGTCTTATGGAAGGGCTTATATGAATTAGTTATTACGTTGTTTCACGGTATATGAGATGTGCCCAGTTATATTATCCTTTCTATCGAGCCACAATTTGCATTAATTTTGCATTGTGGACTTTTTAATAAATTTTTCAAAGCCTAATTAGCATGTTTTACCCTATTATGCATACACTTTTGATAGATTTTCATTCCTATGTAACACTGTGTAATTTACGTTGATGTATTTAAAAGTGGGCAGTATGGCCACAGTGCAAGACTGAAACATGTACAACATATATTGTGAAGTAATGATTTCAATTTCTGCTTCATATTCTTATTCAACATTTCAGTAGACACGAACATTTTAGTAACTGTTCATAACCCCTATCCATCATTTTTGTTGCAAATAAATGACGAAAACTTGCTTAAATATAGACAACTCTCAAAAGAAAACTGCTTCCGCCCATTGTGTTTACTTTAGTTCTTTGTCAATTTCTTACATTTCTATCCGCATTCAACCAATCCATATGTTCTTTATTAATATGATATCAATGAAATTACTTTATACATTTAAGTACATTTAAGTACAACGCACATTCTTCAAAGAATGCATACATACATGCATACCATTTATACGAAATAGACGTATGTATGCATGTGTGTGTGTGTGAGAGAGATCATGTGTGTGAGAGAGAGAGCATGTGTGTGAGAGAGAGCATGTGTGTGCGTGCTTATGTGCGTTTAATATATAGATATATATGTGTATATATCTACATATATTCATACATACATTCATTCATACACACACACACACACACACACACACACACACACACACACACACACATATATATATATATACACGCACATATATGTACATACATATGGAAACGCATGCATATATATGATCGCACAATCCCCGTATATTTCGTCAAATCAATTAAATAAAGTTATTGCTGATTTCCCTTGTGACTCACTGACGTTTTCAGTGTTTAATATGTTTGCATGAGTGTGTGTGTGTTAGTGTGCATGTGTGTGTGTGTGTGTGTGTGTGTGTGTGTGTGTGTGTGTGTGTGTGTGTGTGTGTGTGTACATCAGTATGAATGTAGGTAGCTATGTATATCTAAAAGGTGCCCATGACTTCAGTAATCCTTCAACTTTGTTGTTCAATGGTTCTTTCTACCTACATATTGAGATCCGTGTTCAGTTAATATTTTCATTCTCATATCAATAAAACCATTTGCATTAATATGTGTGTATGAGCATATATCTATTTATGCAGACGTGTGAAAGTGTCTTTTACTATAGTCACTTCCCAACTAAAGCCTTTTGAGCGGATTTGGTTAACAAAAACTGAAAGAAGCCCGTCGTATATATATATATATATATATATATATATATATATATATATATATATATATATATATATATATATATATATATATATATATATGTGTGTGTGTGTGTGTGTGTGTGTGTGTGTGTGTGTGTGTGTGTGTGTGTGTGTGTGTGTGTGTGTGTGTGTGTGTGTGTGTGTGTTTATGTGACTGTGTTTGTTCCCCGCCCTATCATTGCTTGACAACCGATGTTGGTGTGTTCTTCCCCCCGTAACTAGCGGTTCGGCAAAAGAGTCCGATAGAATAAGAACTAGTCTTCCAAAGAATAAATCCTTGAGTCGATTTGCTCGACTAAAGGCGGTGCTCCAGCATGGCAGCAGCCAAATGACTGAAACAAGTAAAAGAATAAAAGAGAATGTACGTACTTGTATATATGTGTGTGTGTGTGTGTATAGTGTGTGTGTGTGTGTGTTCAGATATGCACACGGAGACACACACACACACACACATATGTGTGTGTAGAGAGAGAGGGGCAGGGATAGATATAGGTATACATAGTTACAGGCTTTCATACATAAAAGCATGGAAGAAGCAAGTATTTTTATAATTATACTCTCACCTATATAAACACACCCTAACACCCAAGTCAGTACAAATAATTATAGACACATTCGAAAAATAACTTTATAATAGAATATATGCATTTATTCATATATTTGTAGTGTGTAAATTAGTTTCTCTAAATATCTGTAGTAGTAGCCGATGTCATATGTCCAATATAGTGTAATAAGTGTGCATCCTCACCAAAGATTAAAGAACAGTTCAGAGCTATTTCTAACCCTTGCTTAACTTAAAGCCTTATGTTTGTTATCTTAATGGTTAGATATGTGCATGAGTGTGGGTTTCGGGTTTCCGTCTCACAGTGTCGCACCTTCAGCAAGAGCTGTGAGCGGGAACTGAAAGAAGTCCCCTCCCCATAAATGCGCGCGTGTGTGTGTTTCCTGTCCTCCACCATCACATGACAACCGGTGTTTGTGTGTTCCGTAACATAACAAATCAGGAAAAGAAACCTATAGTATAAGTACCAGGCCTAAAATTACACACACACACATACACACACACGCATGCATGCATACACACACACACACACACACACACACACACACACACATATATATATATATATATATATATATATATATATATAGAGAGAGAGAGAGAGAGAGATGAATGTGTGCGAGTTTCCGCGCATGCGTATATCTATGTGCGTAGGTTCCTGCGTGTGAGCATATGTAATATATATATATTATGCAAAAGACACAGCTAGAAGTCACACCCGTTTCTATTGCAGATAATAAGTTTTGAAGGAATATGTTTACATGCTTTTTCTCCATTACAGCTAGGCTCTTTAATATTTCAATTTGTTTCAGTTCTTCTGACAGCCTAGGACTGAAAGAAATTTGAATATAAGAATGCTCAAGCGTGTACTAAATAAGTACGCCAGTTTAAATATATATATAAATAATTTTAGTGTGCCTCATATATATATATAGGCTATGTGATAAGAAGCTTGCTTCCCAACAACATGGTTCCCAATCCAGTCACACTGCGTAGCACTTTGGCCAAGTGTGTTTGACTTTCGTCTAGGGCCGACCAAGACCTTCTGTGGAAACTAAAAGAAGGAAACTAAAAGAAGCCCGTCGTATATATATATATATATATATATATATATATATATATAATCATAAATATATAGGGATTGACAGTAACCTGCTTCTCCAACATACTGAGAATTCAGAAATAGCAGTCAAAGAACTACTGATTTCAAAACTACAAATTATTACTCCAGATTGATAGCGATATTTTTGATACACACAGAACAAAAAACAATAGAGAAGAGTAAAAAACACTTGCCTTTAGTTAATTTAGTACAATTGTTTCACAGTTAAGAGTACATAATACTCTATTCTGATCTTCAGCTAAATATTCTAATAAATTTAGCTGAAGATCAGAATAGAGTATTATGTACTCTTAACTGTGAAACAATTGTACTAAATTAACTAAAGGCAAGTGTTTTTTACTCTTCTCTATTGTTTTTTGTTCTGTGTGTATCAAAAATATCGCTATCAATCTGGAGTAATAATTTGTAGTTTTGAAATCAGTAGTTCTTTGACTGCTATTTCTGAATTCTCAGTATGTTGGAGAAGCAGGTTACTGTCAATCCCTATATATTTATGATTATAAATTATTTACCGAAGAAGGTTTTTTTCATACTGAGCTACCCGGCAGAATTGTTAATTATTAATTTTATTACTAATTGATGATTCCCTGCCCTGCATATCTATATATATATATAGATAGATAGATAGATAGATAGATAGGGATGTTAGGAATAATAAGCTTAGGTTGGTTAGGAGTAATAATAACAAAAAAAATGTATGATCATAGATATAATCGTAATAATGTCATGCGTAATTCTAAATGTTTTAGGTATTTTGCAAAAGGCTTTAATAATATTAATGATGGTTAACTTTGGTTTATTTTACCATTTGATAAAAATGTTAAGTCGAATTTGGTAGCTCAGTTTAGGGAGGTAATTAGTAAGCATTTCCCTGCAAATTCGCGTTACGGTAAAATTATTAATACGCATAGTGTTAGGTTTGGTTTTTCCAATACTAAGAACCTAGAGCAGATTATTGCAGCACATAATTCTAAAGTTCTTAAGACAGACATGAATGGAATGAATAGGGATGAGGACCCTCACTTAGGTAATATTATTATAGGTTCTAAGATTGAGGTAACTGAGATTAATCGCAGGAGGTTAAAGTTTGAGGGTCCGAACGTGAGATTAAGGAATATAGTGTATCAGTGTAAGGTTAAGAGTGATACAGATGTTAGTGTTTATGTGGGTTGTTCTTCGGATAAAATTTGTAGGAGAATTTCTTGCCACTTTAATACGTTTAGAGATAGGAGTAAAATAGCTAGTACTAGTCTTAGTAGGTTTATTTGGGGGGGTTAAAAGAACAAAATAAGAACTTTTCGTTAGAATGGTCTATTATAGGGAGGAATTTCCCATACGATAAGGGTAGGAGGTATTGCAACTTGTGCAATCTTGAGTTGTTTTTATTCTATTTTCTAAGCATAAACTAATTAATAAACTAACATATAATGGGTTTAGATGTGTTCATGTTCGCAAACATACTTATTTTTGGTTTAGATAATTTCATTGTTTATTTCTCCTATAGCAGAACTTTGTTATGATCGGGTATTAAGGTCTGGGTTTTAGTATTTTTAGTTCTGCTATTGCTCTATTTACTTATTCGTACATCTGTTCATATACATATGCAAGAGTATATACATATGCATGTGTGTATATATGTGTATGTATGTGTGTATGTGTGTATGTGTGTGTATATATGTATATGGGTATGTGTATGTATATGTATGTGTGTATGTATGTATATGTGTATATGTACTTATATGTATATATGTATATATGTATATATATATATATATATATATATATGCGTGTGTGTGTGTGTGTGTATGTGTGAGGGTAATGTTTTGTATGTTTATGTATGTATGTGTGTATATATGTATATATATATATATATGTATATATGTGTGTGTGTGATGTTTTGTATGTGTGTGTATATATGTATATGTATATATATGTATATATGTATATATATGTATATATGCATATATGTGTGGATGTATGTATATGTGTGTGTTTATATATGTATATGTACATGTATATATATGTATATATGTATGTATGCGTATATATGTGTGTATGGTGGTTTGTATGTGTATAGGGTGTTTTTTTTTGTATATGTATATATAATTTTATAATATATTTAAAATGAGGGTTTTTTTTTAACATATTTTTATATTTATATATATATATATATATATGTGGATGTATATGTGTGTGTGTGTGTGTATGTGTTTATGACTTGTGAATTTTGCTTCTTTGTGTATACATACATATACATGTCAGAGTGCATGTGTGTGCGTGCATGAACGTGTGTGCGCGTATGAACGTGTGTGCGTGTGTGTACGGGCGCACACACGGATGCCTGTATGTAGGTAATAGCGTTCTTTTTGCTAAAACTTTGAAAATTTTGTTCGGTTTTTGTAATTGTGAAATTTTTTCGCCATGAACGGTTTGTGTTTTTAAACGGAGTGTATTTTTTCTGATGTTATATTTTTATTCCTGAATGATGTGTAAAGAAATTTTGATTTAAGCATCTTAATGAATTCTTTATACTGAAATATATATTGAAGAAGATAATTATGTTCTATTGAGTTTATACGTTTTTGCGTCGTAACTCCTTTATTATTATTAATATAACCAAAAGGATCGATTCTTGAAGAGTCTGCATACCTTCACTGTCGTTTTTTTCTGCTATTGTGGTGATGATTTTTTGAGTTAGCTTACCAATTATTTTTGTTGGTAGTTAATTTATAATATATTGATACATGTATACATATATATATATATATATATATATATATATATATATATATATATAAATTCGTGTGTGGCATTATTCTGTAGTAATGACCCTTATATAAATATATATATATATATATATATATATATATATATATATATATATAAGTGTATGTGTGTGTGTATGACTTTGCGTGTGTGTCTGCCTTTGTCCCCCACCATCGCTTGACACCCCATGTTGGTGTCTTTCCGTCCCCGTAACTTAACGCTTCGGTAAAGGAAACCGATAGCATAAGTACTAGGCTGACAAAGAATACGTTCTAGTGTCCATTTTTTCGACTAAAGCCCTTTATGTATATCTATGTATGTACGTATGTATGTATGTATGTATGTATGTATGTATGTATGTATGTATGTATGTATGTATGTGTGTGTGTGTGTGTGTGTGTGTGTGTGTGTGTGTGTATAATATATTAAAACAAAACAAAAATTGGAACAAGAACGTAAAACAAACGACAAATAAATATTCAGACAGTTAGACGATACAAAAAGAGGACAGGAAAAAACAAGGACGTGTCATTCGGAGCTTTCAATCTTCAGTCGAGTACCAAATCGTCACAAAAGAGGAATGAATATAAAAATACATTACACAGCTTATATTGTAGACAATTCAAAATTATCCACAAATATATCAGTGGCCAACACAAAATCACTTGTTATCAACTATAAACGCGGTCGTTAACACATGTTAAGCCCCGAGTTATGTTTATATGTTAAAATCTATGTACAGGAATGTTCTCCTGAAGAGAAGAATAGATCCACCTTTGGTTCCTGGCTTCGAAATTGCAATAGATGACTAACCCTTTATTTTTATTTAGGTTTTGAATTTCATGTCTCATGTCGCTCGCCAACAGTGTCTATAGCCGAGGAGAAATAATATATGTGATTATAATAGCTTTATTCTGGTTTTGACTATTTCTAGGCATATAAGAGTTTTTAACCCCGTTATAATTGCAATTCTTTACAATTACTGCGCTCTTCTTATATATATATATATATATATATATATATATATATGTGTGTGTGTGTGTGTGTGTGTGTGTGTATAATAAATGCGCCCTTTTAAAGCCTAGCGAGGCTTATGGATCCGGTTTCCCGGTTTCAATGGCGTATGTATTCCCCAGTTGGACAGGACGCCAGTCCATCGTAGCGTTACTCATTTTTGCCAGCTGAGTGGACTGGAGCAACGTGAAATGAAGTGTTTTGCTCAAGAACACAACGCGTCGCCCGGTCCAGGAATCGAAACCACAATCTTACGATCATGATGCTGACACCCTAACCACCAAGCCACGCGTCTTCACACACACACACACACACACACACACACACACACACACACATACATACATACATATATATATACATATATATATATATATATATATATATATATATATATATATATATATATATATATATATATATATATATATATATAGCACGCTAAAATTAGTCAATACTCTTTTGATGTATCGATGTAATATACATTATTCCATATATTGTGGCACTCCGTCAGTTACGACACGCGGGCTCCAGTTGATCCGATCAACATAACAGCCTGGGACATTGCGCCTACACATTCCATACATAGCAGAGCGTTGATCAAATAGAATAACAAATGTATTAGAAAGTCTAGTTGTGAAAAAAAAAAAAGGAACAAGATATCATTAATTTTAAGGAGACTAGATACATCTCCTTTGAGAAACGATCGACCAACAGCGAAATCGTTTTCTTTCTCTTGTATTTTTTATTTTATTTTATAGGAATATGAATTCACTTAATTTTTTCACAAATGACTAATGTTTCTAATGATTAAATTTGTTTCAGCCTTTCATGTTCAGATTGTGAATTCATAGGTAGTGCTCCAGCATGGCCGCAGTCAAATAACGGAAACAAGTAAAAGAATGAAAGAAAATGCATCCATATATATATAATACATACTTATGTACGTATGTGGAGGTGCAATGTCCTAGTGGTTAGGGCAGCGGACTCGCGATTTCGATTCCCAGATCGGGCGTTGTGAGTGTTTATTGAGCGAAAACACCTAAAGTTCCACGAGGCTCCGGCAGGGGATGCTGGCGAACCCTGCTGTACTCTTTCACCACAACTTTCTCTCACTCTTTCTTCCTGTTTCTGTTGTACCTGTATTTCAAAGGGTCAGCCTTGTCACACTGTGTCACGCTGAATATCCCCGAGAACTACGTTAAGGCTGTTCCGTTGATAGGATCAACTGGAACCCTCGTCGTCGTAAGCGACGGAGTGCCAACAAAAACAATGTACGTATACGCACGCGCACACACACCCACGTACACGCACACACACATCCACACACACACACAACACACACACACACACACATACACACACACACACACACACACACACACACATATATGCTTTCACTGTGAACGTGCGTATATATGTACATGAATAAAACAAAAATAATGAATAAAACAAAAATAATATATATCATCGGTAATTAAGATTACAACTGATAATAAGTCGTGAAACTCCAGCACGTTATTTCATTACTGTAAATCCAGGTAGAAAAACATTTGCAAGCAAATGAATATATATATCCTTTTATTCTTTTATAATTTTACTTGTTTCAGCCATAGTAGAGCACCGCCTTTAGTCGTAGAAATCCACCCCAGGACTGATTTTTTGCAAGCCTAGTACTTATTCTATCGGTTTATTTAAGCCGAACCGCTAGGTTACGGAGACGTAAACACAAGCAATGGTAGGGAAACAAACACAGATACAAAAACGTATGCATATACATATGTGTGTGTGTGTGTAAATATACGTATATACATGTCGGGCTTCTTTCAGTTTCCATTTACCAAATCCACTCAGAAGGCTTTGGTCGGCACGAGTCGATAGTAGAAGAGACTGGCTCAAGGTGCCGCGCTGTGGAATGATCCCAGAACCATGTGGTTGGAAAGCAAGCTTCTTAAAACAGCCCAACGCCTGCGCCTATATGTGTGTGTATATATATATATATATATATATATATATATATATATATATAAAAAACAAATAATAAATGAGTATATGAATATACACATACATATGAATGTGTGTGTGCATGTTTGCATGTACGTGTGTGTTTATATATATATATATATATATATATATATATATATATATGTGTGTGTGTGTGTGTGTGTGTGTGTGTGTGTGTGTGTGTGTGTGTGTGTGTGTATATACTACATATGTGTGCATGTTTGTGTGTGCTTGTGTCTATGCAGATATACTGCGTTATTTTTTATATCGCTATCTTTCAAATAAGGATAAACAATCTGTATATATATATATATATATATATATATATATATATATAAGCAACGGTTAATTGTTTTTGAAAGTTTGCAAATGAAACATATTTAAAAAGTAAACATGTCTGTGACATTAAATTTCTGAAGGCTCCTAAATAATATATGTTTTTGAGTGCTAAGAACTGTACTTTTTACAACAAACACTATTTTAGAAATACCTCAGTAACAAATCGGTAAACTTCGAAGTGTATTAATGTTTGTTCTTTTAATGCAAAGAAAACATATTTTACAGTTTCAGAATGTGAAATGTACTACAGTGCATTAATATAGTTCTTTAATGAACAACATTATGACAAAATCGAAGTCAACCGTCTACAATTTCAATCTAGAAAGTAGAATTTCGAAACTCTAAAGGCATTTGAGTATCTTATCTTCAGAACTGCAATTCATCAACATATATTCTATTGGAATTTCCTCTGTAATTTGCGTTTACAGAGTATGTTGTTTTCTTCTAACGTATAGTATAGCAAGTTATCAATCGCATCTTGATTAGATTATCTATTTTCGATAAACACAGTGAGCAAATATGTCAGTTAACTAGACATTATTATCTAATTCTATTTTTAATTTAAACATTATCAAACAGTTTACATATGTAAGTCAAATTTTGTGAGCAATTTATTTAAAACTAAACATTTTAGAATGACTAAGTTTGTGTATTTAAAAACATTCATTGTATTTATGCATATACAAGAAAATGAATGTGTGAGAAAGAATACATATTTATAAACTGGTTTAGTGCTTTAAATAAAGAATTTTTGATTTGAATTTCACATGGAAAATTCAGTACTTGATCACAGATATGAATTATAATTATTTATTTATGATTATAAAACCTTTTAAATTTGGTATGTATTATTTATCGAAAACCTCAATAATCTTCTAAAAACCCAATAACTAATTCTAATTCCTTAATGTAAAGCGAATGTCAGTTAATTCAAACCTTTAGATGGGACAGTATTTTATATGAGGAAGAATTCCACAGCTGATATGGTGCCCATTTAGTGACAAGAATGTAAATTGATGTGCTGTAGGCTGATGTGACTGTCGAATTGCACAATAAAACCTGGCTAATTAATTACGACTTATTAAGACGTACGTAAGTATATTTTGAACCGGTTACCACATTAAATATTTTTGTTGAGTAAACGCTCCCGTGTTAGAAAAAGATAAAAAGATACAACAAAGGAAATTATATACAGAAAACAGAACAAAACAACAGAAAGTTTCGTAGAACGAAACAGAAATAGCAGAAATAAATGTAAAATGGAAGGAAGACTTTATCAGAAAGAAAATAATAAGATACTTTATACTTACTCCTATAGAGTGATAGAAGGTTCATACTGAGTCCCTGACGGTATAGGCGATACAACAGATAAGAAACGAGTAGGCTTCTCGACAAATAAGTTATTTGTTGATTGAACTTTCTTTTAACTTTCAAGACGAGAGAAGGATTTGGATAAATTTGAAATATTCATATTCCAAGCAGGTTATATATTTCTAGAAATTCATAATTTTTATCAGATGAAATCTTGAAGACAAGTAACTGACAAAATATTTCTGAGTCGGTAATAACATTGTCACCTATATTTTAAAAATGAAGAAGTCAAACGCAGTTAAATGATTAAACCTAATATTATTGTTGGATCAGAAATTCTACACAACAGTAGCTCTTTCTTCTTGTTTTGTTACATACATACACGCGCGCGCGCACACAGAATGAAAAAACAGCATTCATTCTTAACTAATAATATTTCGACGTATCAACAACACATTCAGAAAAAAAAAAACAAAAAAAAAACAGCAAAGAATTCAAATTGTGATTCAAGTGGATGAGAATACTTTTAATTGTGAAGTTTTCGGCGGATAACAATGAGCGAAGACATAATTGTCAATAATTTCAATAATTGTCAATAATTACACCACGTACAAAATATGAATCACAATAGCATATATTTTAGCTTACGATCCCACTTGGTGAGCAGTTTATAGCGTCTTAAGTTTGAGCCTGCTATAAACCTATACTTGTTAATATTGCGTTATGAGATTTTGCAAAGTGTGTGAGTATGAGTACTGTATAACTGTTGGTTATCTCTGTCTTACTATCCTATATGAGTACATCTAAAGGGAATACATACCTGAACGCAGTAGTTGCAAACTACACATTTGTGCGATTATTTTTCCTTTTAAGAGACAGCGTTACTTCAGAAAAAAACAGTACTGGATTCCAAGAAATGTTAGTTGTCTTTTCAATTTAGTACACACTGCAACGTTAATGATAGGCCTCTGCTTTTGGTTATCTCCAGCCTTTACGTTTCTGGAAATATTAATATAACGTTAGCTTGTCTTGTTTAAGTGTTTAAGTTTTTCTTTTTTACGACTTAAAACAATTGGACTGCGACTGTGCTGAGGTACATACTTCAAAGCTTTTAGACGAAACCAATACTAATTTTAATTTGATATTAATTTTATCGAATTTATTTTCGAACGGTTATGAATATAAAAGGATGTAGCAGGCGATAAGGGACACACAGGTATACATGAATATGGCTACCTAGACGTACGCACATGCAACACACGCGCAAATACATACATACATAAACACAAGCGTATATCTACTAAATTTAAATCTGCCTAAGATGCTAGAAATAATTTCAAACTTGGAACCCTGTGGCTAAAAGCGAACCTCTTGTACACTTAGCCATACCTTATTTATTGAACATTACTTTGTACCTAAGTATATATTTCTCACATTCCGATTAGGTTAATAACCACTCCTAAAACACCAAAACACGTCTGTATATGTATTTTAATCTGCTTCTTTGTCTGACGTTTTACCGTTTTCTATCTGTCTCTCTCTCTCTCCCCTCTTTCTCTTTTTCTCTCATTGCTCACACGTGACCATCGTCCATCTTCCTTTTCCTCACGTGACCATCGGTCATCTTCCTTTTCCTCACGTGACCATCTTTATTTTCCTGCGCGCACGTTCTAAGGACTGGGCGTCTCTTATCTCTCTCTGTTTTTGTTCCCAACTTTGACCCGTCATAGATCCAAAATTTTATTTTGATATTTATGGAAGCAACTGTCTTCGAAGACTCATATTGTCTTTGATTGCTCGAAATGGGGAGTAGATAGACAGCTGACAACTGATGAAGGGTCGTTCTCTGTATTCTTTCTATTACTTGTCTAGCTTTCCATTTTTCTCTCGTTATTTGCGCATTTAACTCTTTTGTATTTCATGTTGTTCACTGTTGGTGACGTCCTGTACACACATATGCATATATATATATATATATATATATATATATATATATATATACGCACACGCGCTCACGTACTTATAAATGCAAGTGCATGAGTGTGCTGGGGCATATATATATATATATATATATATATATATATATGCACACGCACACATATATATATATATATACGTGTACATGAGTATGCTGGTGCATATATATCTATATGTATATATATAAATATGCACACGCGCACACATACACACGCACACACATTCACACACGCACACACATACACCCACATATATGAATATATATAATGTACATGTATATAGACATGCATATGTTGCGTGTTTTTGTGTATGTGTATCATATGTGTGCGTGTGTATTTGTGTATGTGTGTGTTTGAGTGTGGGTGTGTGTGTCATATGTGCGTTTCGTGTGTGTATGTGTATAGATAGAATTCTCGTTTTAAGCATATCTTCTCCATTCACTTTGTCGTTTACGCTACTTATTTTTTTTATTGCATTAATATTTCTCACATAAAACTAAGACTATCCCCTTCTTACAATGAAAGCATTTAACTAGTTTTAATCAAGTGATAAATTTTATTTAAAAAATCTATTTTCGGTTTGAATTTTCATTATATCTTACTTATGGTATTGCCTTTATTGTTTGTTATTGTTGTTATTCTTAAGATTAGTTTTCTAATTAATTACAAGAACTGGTATCACTGTAAAAAAATCACGGCACCACTATTTTTTCCAGTTGAAATGTATTCTTTCATTCTTTGTTTGTAGTTATCTTTTCCTATTTACATTTTAAATTTTATTTTTTAATTAACTAATTTATATATTGCAGTTTCTCTCATTAAAATTTATTACAAGGTAACGGAAGTTTTTTTTTAAATAAGCTTCTGATGTTTTTCACAAGAAGTGAACCATTTAGTAATGCCAAATTTTATAAATTACATAGATGTTGGCCATCAATATAATAATTAATCATCATACACAAGTTAAATCACACGCAATACACACATATATGATGTGTGTAAGTATACACACACACACACACACACACTATATATATATATATATATATATATATATATATATATATATTTATATAAATAAGGATAAGATCGATATTTAAAATATTGCTCTTATCAAGTGGTCAGCATGGGAATAAAAACCATCAAAGGTAATAATTATTTAAAATTATTGTGGCTCTAGAGTCAGGATTTGACTGCTATTTTTTCAGCGTGGTGGTATCTCTTGATACCCTGTATTATAATTTTACGGTGGTGCACCAGCATGACCGCAGCCACTTGGCTGAAACACATAAATAAATAAATATATATATATATATATATATATATATATATATATATATATATATATATATATATATATATACTATTAGTTTGAAAACAACTTAAACAACATTTTATACCACCTCTGTTGTCTTCGCGCAATCCTCTGGTTGTGCCCACATGACATTACATGCTAAGAACAGGAAAATAGGATAAGTAAAAAAACGAAAAAGAGCGTCTTTGCCTCTTGCATTTTTCTGTTTTCTTTTTCTTTTTCTGGTTTTTCAACCTTCCACCTTTTGCATCTACTTTGTTCTCGTCTTTTCTTGTTTTTTTTCTCTCTCGTCCTATCGTCCTGTTCTTAACATGTGAGCACAACCTGATGATTGCGTGGAGACGAAAACGTTACAAAATGTTGCTTAAGTTGTTTTCATCGTATGTAGCTCATAAAAATATATATTGTTTTTATCAAATAATATTTCTCTCTCACTAGATGGAGTACATTTTAGTTGATCGTACGAGCCTTCGACAATTTCTAACCGAACTACCACACAGATAATTTGTTGATAGTGATCAAGTGTTTGTATAGACAAAATCTCACTCCCTCCATCAGATCGACATTACCTTTACAGGTGCAACGGGTGCCACATGTTAGATATCGAAATGATCGCAGAGCAACGTGAAATGAAGTGCTTGCTCAAGAACACAACGCAACACCCGGTCTGGAAATCGAACCCACGATCTCACAGTAATGAGATCCTAACCAAAACATCAAACCCTAACCAAAACACCAAAAAACCTGTTACTCGGAGTTTCACGTTCGTTGGACACTTTTCGTTGAGAAACTCTGTAACAGCAGTTTTTTGTGATATTTTTGCAGCATTAATAATACCTTCAGTATTCGAGTACTGTTTCACATTTATGGGCTTATTCTGGTATCTATATATATGTATGTGTGTGTGTGTGAGTATAGGTCTAAGTATATCTATTCTATCTATGTATATAGATAGATATATAGATAGATAGATAGATAGATAGATAGATAGATAGATAGATAGATAGATAGATTGATAGATAGATAGATAGATAGATAGATTGATAGATAGATAGATAGATAGATAGATAGATAGATAGATAGATAGATAGAGATACATACATACATAGACACATACATATATATACATGGTGATGATGGTGGTTGTCTACTCTTTAAACAGAGTTTGACCACCTCCTGCACCTACACCTTAGCCCTTTCATGGCGTCTGATGTGGCTTTTCAAACCAGACAGTGTTTTGAAAAAACACCCACACAGATTGCACCTCTGATTTGCACTACCAATACCTGCAAGTAAGTTCTGCTCATTGTGGATCCTAACATGTCTTTTAAGACCCCCATTGGATTTGCAAACCCTCTGACACACACCACATTCAAACGTGTGCACAGCCATATAATCAGAATAGCTGGATGTATATATATATGTATATATACATATATATATACGTATTTACATACATACATACATACATACATACATACATACATACATACATACATACATAGACACATACATACATACATACATACATACGTGCATACATACATACTTATCGTTAGCACGCCAGAAGTATTTCTTACGCCTGTACATTCTGAGTTAAAATTCTGGTTTGTTTGACTCTGCTTTTCATTCTCTCGTAATCGATAAAATCAGTTAATAGTCAAGTTCTGGAGTCAATGTAATCGACTTGTCTTTCCACTCAAAAATTAATGGCTATGAGTCAAAATTTGACTCATGACATTATTATTATTATTATTATTATTATTATTATTATTATTATTATTATTATTATTGTTATTATGTTGTTTTTTTCTTCTTTCTTCAAATTTTCTTCCATTTCTCGCCGAGTGTTTTCCGTACACCTAGAGCAGAGAAACTCGTATGCATTCCCAGTTTACACACGCAAATTCACAGGTAAAACATGTATTTAAGAAAAAAAAAAAAAGAATTCATGAATGGATGTTGTTTTCACAGCGATAATGCTCTTCTCGGTACATGAGTCGTTCCAGTTAGCACGATATTTTGCACTTCCTGTAGGGATGGTAAGCCTGGTATCATTTTCAAATAGGTTTCAGTTCCTTTTTTAATCATTCCTAGAGATCCAACAATCACTGGTATGGTAGTCGCCTTGAGGTGCCACATCTTTTCAATTTCAATTAGCAAGTCTTTATATTTACTGATCTTGTCAAATTCTTTCGCCGCTATATTATGATCAGAGGGTGGGGCACAATTAGAATTTTCTTCAGATCGATTAGCCCCGCTCTAAAGGTTCCTGAATAAAATTTATTTAAGGATGATGAATGAAACACCCATTCTTCCACAGGTGAATTATTCAAACCTCAAAGAATTCTTCTCAAAACATGGCTAGGATGCTCCCCCATTACTTCTGCTCATAATCAGAGATGCATATATCATCAGCCACTAAGGGACCTGCTCAGCTGGTTAAGGTCGAACAAATGGCCAGCAAATCTGTGGTATTGAGCAGAATATTTGTTGTAGCCCATCTTTTATACCAAGACAAAACAATGTACATGAAAACACTTCCAATCAGTTAAGATCAGACGCCATGAGAGCCACTGCCTGGTACTTCAACAGGGCAGTAGTTTTATTTTTAAAACGTGCTTTCACTTCACTACCGAGCGCAGCTCTGTGTGCCTTGGGTACGTGCTGTGGTTTGCTGTGATGCTCTTATGGTTACTGTATTGAAAGTGTTTTGCGTAGGATGTGTGCAGTGCCCAGTAGTGCAATTTGCTGTATGTTATATATATTTGTAAGTCCTGGTGTTTTTGTTATGTATTTGTCTGAATATTTTTTTATTATACCTAAGGCACCTACTATGATAGGAATTGTTTCTGTTTATTATCATTATTATTATTATTATTGTTGTTGTTGTTGTTGTTATTGTTATTATTATTATTATTATTATTATTATTATTATTATTATTATTATTCAATGTGAATGTATGTGTGTGTGTTTTTTATGTATGTGCACCCCATTCCAAAGAATGATAACTGCTCTGAATCAGCCAAATGTCGAGCCCTTACTCTCAAATAAAAGGTACAGGAGATAGCCGTCATCGACGGCGCA
>NC_142944.1:25173460-25185960 GCF_046866305.1 Octopus bimaculoides | reverse complement strand
TTAATGACATAATGATGCTTGCGTATCTGTGTGTGTGTGTGTGTGTGTGTGTGTGTGTGTGTGTGTGTGTGTGTGTGTGTGTGTGTGTGTGTGTGTGTGTGTGTGTGTGCGTGCGCGTATGTGTGTGTGTGTGTGTGCGTGCGCGTATGTGTGTGTGTGTGTGTGTGTGTGTGCGTGCGCGTATGTGTGTGTGTGTGTGTGTGTGTGTTTGCGCCTGCGTACAAGAGCTGGCATGCGTGCATGCAAAACATTTATCAATGCATATCCACTCGCATACACACTCACACACACACACAAACACACACATATGCGCGCATACGTAAATACGAGCGCACACACACATACATATATATAATCAATGTTTGTGTTCAGTAAATGGTTGAGTTGGCTTTTGTAAAGCAAAAGCACAAGTGTTCAATTTATCCACCTTTGAGTAATGATGCTTAATACGATTCCAATGAGAATTAAATTCAAAATAGAAAGCCAATTTTTCTTTACTTCACCGTTTTTGAAATGGCACTGACTTTTTAACATAGGTATACGGCCACACACTTGTGGAAAAAGTTGGGTATAGTCATCTAGATTGTTTACAACCTCCAGTGCATGGCTACTACCTAATTTACACACCTCGGTATTATGAAAGACAAATCGATAATGCACTGGATTTAAACTCAGAACATAAAAGGAGACAATTAATGACCGAAATACATTTGAATATCCCTCTACCTTTGATTAGCATCGAATAATACTAAGTATTATATTTTATCTTCATAGTAACCAACGCTCTAAATACGTTTGAAAATAAAGAGATAATAGGACTACCTTTTTTTAAAGCCTGATACTTATTTTTCATACAGAAATATTTTATTAATTGTATAAATATTAACAAAAATGTATTGCAATGCTCAACATTTTGCAGAAATATCATTAAAACTCTACTATTATGCATTGTATCAAAGACAGATCAAGATGGGAGAGCATCTCTCTTTCTTTTGTCTCTTTGGCTCTCCCTTTCCTTCTGACTCTCTTTGTAGCTAACCAAGTTATTCAGTAGAAACTTTACGTGGTTAAGAAATTTAACGCTATTGGTTTGGCACCGTCAGTGTGATCTGTTTGATGTCGGTGGTGCCACACTGTCAACATCAAATGAACAAAATAAAGGTTGTGCTGTACAAGGAAAACGATTAAAAGCGAGTGACAGTTTTAGGTCGCCAACAATGATAATGAGCACATGTAAATTGAGAACGCATAAAACAGACAGATGGAATTAACGATGGAAGCAGATGTGTGGCCGCGTAGTAAAAAGTTTCCTTCCCAAGCACACGGTTCAGTTCCAATGCGTGGCACTTTGGGCAAGTGTCCTCTACTATAGCTTTGGGCCGACAAAAGCCTTGTAAGTCGATTTGGCAGAAGGAAACTGAAAGAAGCCTGTCGTATATATATGAGTGCGTCTGTGTGTGTGAGTGTGTGTTTGTCCTCCATCACTTGGTTGCTTGGCAACCTACATACTTAAAACATAAAAGATATACATACATGCACACACATATTTATATTGGGGAACATACATACACAAACATATTTATATGGGGGGAACATGCACACATATATATATGTGTGTGTATGTATCTTTGTGTGTGTGCTTGTTCCCCTTCCGCACTACTTCACAACAAGCGTTGCTGTGTTTATGTCCTCGTAACTTAGCAGCTGGCAAAAAGATTGCGATAGAATAAGTACCCGGTGTAAAGAAATAAGTACTGACGTCGTTTCATTCTAGTAACAAATCTTGAAGGCAGTGTTCCAGCATGCCCGCAGCCTAATGATTGAAACATGTAAAAGATTAAGCTGAGTAACGTTTCACCTTGACTTTGCTAGTTATTTCACGCCAGCGGAACACTGTAGAGATAATATGTTAACGAGTGAATGAGAGTGAGTGATCCCTAGAGGAATTAGCATGAAAGAAGAGGGGATGTATTACGCCGACCAGAATGGTAAACTAAAGGGAGAAAAGGGTTGGGAGTGAGAGTTTTAAAATGAGGATGAGTTAAAGTTAGAAATTTTATACTGTAGAATGAGAATTGAGAGAAAATGGTCTTTCAAAACAAACAACCAAGTGTAAAAGCTATTGAAGTCATTAGATGTATTTAGAGGTCACTGTACTCACCATAATGATTGCTTTGAAAACTCATGGAGGCAAAAGTCTTTACAATAGTTGCTACAATTAAGGAATGATCGAGAAAGAAATTTTTTAATACTCAATATTTTTGTATAATTTATTTCGTAGTAAATAAAGCTGTCCTATCTGAACGTTAAAAAAAAAAACAGAAAAGCTTTGAACACTTTATATATTCTTGGATTTTGTATGCATGCATATATGTATATGAAACAGGAGTGGGTGTGTGGTAAGTAGCTTGCTTACCAGCCACATGGTTCCGGGTTCAGATCCACTGCGTGGTACCTTGGGAAAAATGTCTTCTACTATAGCCTCGGGCCGACCAACGTCTTGTGAGAGGATTTGGTAGACGAAAATTGAAAGTAGTCCGTCGTATATATATATATTTTATATATATATATATATATATATATATATATATATATATATATATATATATATATATGTGTGTGTGTGTGTGTGTGTGTGTGTGTGTGTGTGTGTGTGTGTGTGTGTGTGTGTGTGTGTGTGCGTGTGTGTGTGTGTGTGTGTGTGTCTTTTCACCCACCATCGCTTGACAACCGATGTTGGTGTGTTTACGTACCCGTAACTTAGTGGTTCGGCAGAGAGGCCAATAGAATAAGTACTAGGCTTACAACAAATAAGTCCTGGGGTCGATTTGTTCGACTAAAAGCGGTGCTCCAGCATGGCCGCAGTCAAATTACTGAAACAAATAAAAGAACAAATGAATACTCTGATTGGTTGGGATCAGGGAGCTCCGTAAGCCCACTGGGAATGAGCGATCTCTGGTCTTCGATAAGGCATCCTTCAACAAGAAGCCTAACTCTTGTATTTATATATGAATCTGAATCAGAATTCCAGCTTATTCCTCCCGACAGAGTATTTCGAACTATAAACGGTGGACATTTTCGAAGGAAACGTAGATACATGGTAACTATAATATAAACCTCAAAATTTTAGACATGTATGCAATGGTTGCTAACATACCAGCACAGCAATCAGGCTGCTTTCTAAGTGACTGAAGGATATTGGGAGTGAGTCATGTATTGTCGACTGGCTGAATAGCACCATCCCTATTAAACGATTTTTGAGATTTGAAGAAACTTGTTGACTTCAAACTTCTGGATAACGTCTCAAACAATCATATATAATTTAGGCACAATACTATCAAGTTCAAACGGAGAGTTTTTGTCGATTAGTTCACCTTTGGTACTTAACTGGTACTTTATTTTATCATTCCCGAGAGAGGGAATGAGTGCAAAGTTGAGACAGCAGAATTTGAACTCAGAGCGAAAACAAGGGAATAAACACATTTAATAATAATAGTAAAATCAGTATCAAAATAACCGTTTTTAAACTGCTTAGCCTAAAGTTAAAGCAGTGAAGATTACTGTTGTTGGTTTTCTTGTTTTGTTTATATATTTACTTTTGTTGCAACGAGCAGCCACGCGACAACGCATGAAAAGACACGTGACTCTACCTAAGGCTTTCATAAAGGATATTTCTCAACGAAATATTGTGAAATACATAAATAAACAATCGAATAAAAAATACATTTATTTTATAAAATGGCAATAACAAAACAAATGTGCACCAGCACAAATCACACATGCACTGACATACTCGTACAATCATACACAATGCACAAGTGCTTCATTCGACGGACACGCGCACATACAAACCCACGATTACACACATTCACAGACGCACACATAAACACACAAATACGGCACAAGAACGTACACACACGGATACACACATTAGAAGTGTATATTAAATAGTGAGCAGCAGACGCATCCCCACATACATCACTACACATATAGGAGGCATGCATACGTATACACTAAGACATATGTGTGTGTGTGTGTGTGTGTGTGTGTGTCTGTTGAAACATGTGTATATGTACGTGTGCCTCTGTGTTATGTATATATATATAAATATATATATATATATATATATATATATATATAGTGTCTGTGTTGTGCATATATATTCAATATATGTGAATATTTTTTTCGCTTTTTATTTGGTATTATTGGCGTAATGATTGTATAATCTATGTATAAATATCTGCGTATGTATACACATACAAACACACACACATGTATGTACATAATACATACATACATACATACATACATACATAAATACATACATACATGCCATTACATATACATGCACACATTTGCAACTATTTATATGTATATTTATATATATATATACATAATGTATATGTATATTTATATATATATACATAATGTTATAAAATATTCACATATATTGAATAAATACGCCTAACATAGACTCAAAATCATATATATACGCATACGTGTGCATGCACAAACAGACACAGATCATATTCATTCAAATACACGCGCATGCATGAACTGCGTGTGCATAGAAGCGCTCCTGCACCCACAAGACAACACAAGCAAAACACCTCTGAAAGGCTTCAGTCACACACCTAAAGTGATTATGTGAAAGGCGTTAGAGGAGTAATGGGCGATAGTGTTTGGTATCCAGGCGCGAAGACGGGAATAAACAAAAAGAATGACGAAAGCAAAAGAAAGGAAAGAGAAGCGTAAGAGAAGAAGATATGTGGAAAAAGTGGGAGGAGAGACATGAACATCGAAAGAAACGTGTAAATCCAGTACGTGTTTCGAAGTGAGGGTGTTGTGTAGGTTGGTTTTGGGAGAAGGACTTTTCAGAAATTTATCATGGACTATCTAGAAAATAATAATAATAATAATAATAATAATAATGATAATAATAATAATAATAATAATAATAATAATAATAATAATAATAATAATAATAATAATAACTCCAGTGTCACTTTGATAGCATGCGCAACTCTCTCACTCGATAATAATAATAATAATAATAATAATAATAATAATAATAATAATAATAATAATAATAATAATAATAATAATAATAACCCTTTCTACTGAAGGTACAAAGCCCTGAAATTTGGGGTCAGGGGCACTTAATTTATCGACCCCGAAAGTATGAAAGGCAAAGTCGACTTCGGCGGAATTTGAACTCAGAAGTAATAATAACGATGATGATGATGATGATGATGATGATGATGATGATGATGATGATGATGATGATGAAGATGATGATAAAGATGATGATGACGACGGCGGTGATGATAATAAAAAAAACCAATAAACTTTTCTTAATTGGCCACAAGGGCCAAACCAAAACAAAAAAGGATAATACAAAACAAAAGGAAAGTGGGTCAAATTTTCTAACTCTGGCAAAACTTCAGACATTTGAAGCGGAGACTAGTCCATTAGAGTTTATTAATTATTAATATTTTATCAAATAACAGAATAACTACCCAAATCTAACCATAGATTTGGGTAGATGGCACAATTGATTAAACTGACCTTAATCTGGTGTGTATTTTATGAACTCACGAAGTGATATATATATATATATATATATATATATATATATATATATATATATATAAGGAAAATACGACAAGGTAGAAAATGCTAAAATAATTTTATCATGAAGAACATTTTAGTACCGGTTTCAGTCTTTGCGACTTTTTCAAGTAAAGCACGACAAAAAATTAAATTATGGAAAAATTAAATGAAATGCTTTTTAAAAAATATTTCCATAGTTTTCAAATGCAAGGGACGTTTTCCTTTTTTCACTCTCTCTCTGTCTCTCTTTTTCATTCTTGTGGATTCTAGATAGTTAGCAGCAGCTAGTTTGCTATGAGTTCTTGTCTTTGATTGTTTAAGCAAGTAGTGGAGAAAGCAGTGACGACGAAGAAGAAGAAGAAGAAGAAGAAGAAGAAGAAGAAGAAGAAGAAGAAGAAGAAGAAGAAGAAGAAGAAGAAGAAGAAGAAGAAGAAAAAGAAGAAGAAGAAGAAGAAGAAGAAGAGAGTAGGAAAAGAAGATAAAGAATAAGAAAAATACAGGAGAGGTACGACAGTAGTAGGATGTCGGTGGAGTCCTCTTAAATGTTCAAGTGACCTAGCAGTAAGTCGTTGTGGTTAGAATAGTAGTGATTGTAATTGTTCAGAATATATTTATGTGAAGTGACTGTTTTGAATGTATCGTTGTTAATATTTGCGCGTGGTGGTAGTGTCATTTGTGGTGGATGCATTCAAAAGGAGTTTATATTTTGTGATAAAGAATGACTCTTTATTAATGCGCTGATTACAGGTTGTATCGACACTCAATCGATGTATGTACATATACACACACGCACACACACACACACATACACTCATATACATACATACATACAAACATGCTTACAGACATACATATATATATAAAGTTTCTTCTTCTTCTTCTGTTACTACAACGTATCTCTCTTTACCCCTCTCGTTCGTCCTTCTGTTACTACTACGTATCTCTCTTTACCCCTCTCGTTCTTCCTTCTGTTACTACTATATCTCTGTCTTTACCCCTCTCGTTCTTCCTTCTGTTACTACTATATCTCTCTCTTTCCCCCTCTCGTTCTTCCTTCTGTTACTACTATATTTCTCTCTTCCTCTCTTTCTCTCGTTGCTCACCTATTCTTCTATTTCCTCCCCTTGTTTCTCCCTCTACCACTCTCTCTCTCTTCCTTACCCCTCCCTGGTCACATGCTTCCGGTCACTAATCCCTTTCTTCCTTGGCTATCGCCGAGCAAACACGCGAACTTATTTCGTCCCGTCTTTTTCAGTTCGTGCCTCACAGCGTTCATATACACATAATTTTTCACGTCTGGCTGCATAGCCTTTTCCGTTTGTTTTCCTGTCTTCTTTTCTTTTCTGTTTGTCTTCTTTTCTTTTCTGTTTGTTTTCCTGTCTTGTTTTTTGTCCGCCACGACATTCCTCCATGGCACGGGTTTATTTTGTGTATACAAATTTAATTTGCGGCCCATGGGAAGAGCCATTTTGACGATGCGTCCTGCCCAACTCTTCGAAACGCCGGTGTTGAAATGGGGGTAGCTGATGAAGGAAAATGTTCTCTATGTGGCTTGTGTGTTTTCTGTACTCTGGTTATTATTATTTTCTTGTCTTCGTTTTGTTTGCAATGTCCTGTACCCAGATATGCACCTATATATACAGGTAGATGTAGGTATGCACATACCTGTACGTATATATGCATATACTCATTTATTATTTGTTTTATATATATATATATATATATATATATATAATGTAATCGACTTACCGCCGCCCCCCCCGAAATTGCTGGCTCTGTATCAACATTTGTATCCAATATTTAATAACATTAATAAAATAATAATAACAATAATAATAATAATAATAATAATAATAATAATCTTTTCTACTAAAGCCTCAAGGCCTGAAATTTTGGGAGAGGGGTCTAGTCGATTACATTGACTCTAGTGCTTGACTGGTACATGTACCCCGAAAAGACGAAAGCTAAAACTGAGCACGGCAGAATTTGAACCTAGAAAATAAAGACGGATGAAATACCTCTAATAATAATAATAATAATAATAATAAAAATAATAATAATAATAATAATAATAATAATGATAATGATAATGATGATGATGACGACGACGACGAGGACGATGATGATGATGATGATGATGATGATGATGATGATGATGATGATGATGATGAAAATTTCCTTTGTCTTTTTCTTTTGGGATTCATCAATATTTCAAACGCAACTTTATTCTGCAGCATTCATATGAATAGCGCAAATATCTATCTCCGGTATAATTAATGACCTAACAGCATAATAGCATAGCAATAGCCTAAATAGTACTTTCTTATATTTGAAGATGTCATGGTCCAAAGAGCAAGGCAGAAATTCTTAGAGTTCTATCAGCAAAGTGATCATAAATCTTAGCCTGCTTGAGAATGAATGGTCTTTTCTTTGGCAATATAATTTATATTCTTTCCTTTCTTTGTATGGCTGTAAATTATTGACTGTTCGTTTATTTATATTTTTTACTTCTGCAGCTATATTCTCTCTCATCACTTTTCTGCTTAAATTTTTCAATATTTTTACGTTCCTCTCTATTTCTATGTGTTTTCTATGGTTTTCATTTACTTTACTTACGCTGTCTTCTATTTACATGGGCAAATTTGAAACTACCCATGTAGTACTCTTGTAATGAAATCCATTATCGATTGGATATCCGCGTGACAACTTTTTACTTAACGACTTTGAATGTACGTATTAAATGCCTTCTAAATATAAATAATTGGTTTTTGTAATTATTCAAATACTATGTGGGTCACGTCTGAGCAAACTAGCCCACTACTGATAAAACGGTCACAATACCAGAAGGATGAACACACACTCACACACGCACGCACGCGCACACACACAATGCTTATACATTTGTCTGTGCATACATATAGATACATACATACATATATATATATATATATATATATATATATATATATATATATATATATATATATATATATATATATATATATACACATACATACGTACATACGTATATATATATATATATATATATATATATATATATATATATATATATATATATATAATAATTTTCTAGAGGATGTAGCAACCGTTACCAATATAGCATAAGAACTTACCTTAGGGGTTCATTAACTAGATTCCTTAAGGGTCGTTCTCACAGTTTATATTTATATTATAAGGTTTTTAACTTTTAAATTTTCATATTCAAAAGAGACAGAGACTTCAAATTCGATTAGAGTGGTGAATAAATCGATATATCGAATTTGAAGTCTCTGTCTCTTTTGAATATGAAAATTTAAAAGTTAAAAACCTTATAATATATATATATATATATATATACATACATACACGCTTACATAGTCTCACGCGTGTGTGTGTGTATGTTCGTGTATAGATGAGAAATGACACGTGTAAGCAAATAGATACGGAATAATCGTTAAGTTTTCCTTTTATAAGGTATGCAGACTAAGGAATCTCTAGTTTCGGTGTAGAGGAGAGATCCATACGTACACTTCGAAACAATAACCTTGTTCACACATGATACGAAGCTTGTAAGGATCTACACACCCTTTTGTTTTCACAAGATACAAATTAGCAAGAGTTAAAACTTACTTTTGAGTTATGTGCTCGTTTGGCATCAACCTACTCAACCATACACCAGAAAATACATCTATTTATGAAATAACACTTTATCACAATTTCCTCTTAAAAGTTCTGAATCTTCTACATCAAGTTATCGTACAGAAGTTGAGCATAGTTTGGAATAAACATATCTATAAGTGTTCAACCTATATTTGTTTCTGTTGCTCAAATACATGCCATTGGCCATTCTGAGATACTACTCTTAGCTCATTAATTCAAATCATCCAGAGTTGTTACACCGAGTGTTGCGAGCATCACCTTTACTAAATATGAGTTTCAGGTAATTAATCGTCATTCAGAATAAATATGCTAGAAAATTTAATGGTTTTCAGTGATGTAATGAGAATGAGTTGATAAATTTAATGGTTTTAAGTGATGTAGTGAGAATGGGTTGATAAATTTAATGGTTTTAAATGTTGTAGTGAGAATGGGTCAAACAGTCATTTAAAGTTGATTAGGCAGAAAGTGTAATATTACAAAATCTATGAATTTTGATGGATAAGTTGACTGTTTTCGAAGGTAATATATATATATATATATATATATATATATATATATATATATATATATATATATTAATACCAACTGAAATAAACTTGATCAATGGGAAAACTCATGACATGATACTGAGACATAGTTATATTTTTCAGCTGACAAGGAAAAGTCTTATTTAGCATTTACATGATTTTCATCGATCACGATATTAGCTTTGCATGTGACTTTTACAAAACACGTTTTTTTTTTAATATTAATTATGGCCTCATTTTGAATTCTCTGAATTCTTTATTGTCGTACATTGTTTTCATGCATTGTTTTCCCACTATTACAAACCTTGCTCTGTCTGTTAATTTAGCTGAGGTATTTTGTGTCTGTATTCGTTTTACATATATGACATCCAACAGAAATACACAACACTAGATCTCTAAGTTCTCAAATATACTTTCTACTTGTTTCAAACCATTCCTTTCACACATCCGTATTATATATCTCCCAATTTCTTACACCTCTCCTACACACACACACACACACACACACACACACACACACACACACACACACACACACATATATATATATATATATATATATATATATGTTTTCTAACTGAATCGATGCTTATCAGCGTTGTGCATACACTTTGTTTCAAAGCTTTGTAGCTTACGCATCTCCAATTACAAACCTCTCTTTTTATTTCCTTAACCCTTCATTTTCTTATGAAAACAGTCTTTCACCTCCCACCACGCTCTCGTTGCACACCTACCCCATAACAGATTTATCTGTCTATATGATACCTGGTATTGTTTGATTTATATTTTTTATTTTATTGTTAACTTCGTCTATGTTTCTTAAATTGTGTCTGCATGTTTCTTCGACAGCAGAAAAAATAAATTTCCATCTTCATTTAGGCATAGCGCTTCCTCTGTTCAACTTTATTTCACTCGTTATGAAGGTTTGTATTCTTTGCGCCAATGGTCAATTAACTAATCTAACAGATTCCATCAACTTTGAAATGTGGCAACCCCATGTCCAATCAGCTTATTTTTCAAAAAGTTTTACTACACCAGTTAAAGCCAGGGTATAGTTCCAACGTTGATTTCTGAAAATTTTCGGCAACTGTAAAATACTATATCTTACTCTGCCCTTACTATGCCATCTTCTCCAACGTGACTTACATTTAAGTACTCTCTCTCTCTCTCTCTCTCTCTCTCTCTCTCTCTCTCTCTCTCTCTCTCTCTCTCTCTCACACACACACACACACACACACGTGTGTGTGTGCGTATATTCGACGGCATCTACGGAGTTCCATCTAACGAATCCTCTGAAAAGCCAGTTTCTTTAAAATTGTAGAAAATTTGGCTTAGTTATATTTCAGAAGGGTATCAAGCCATCATTTACTGATAGTATATGTATGTATGGATGTATATTAAAGTGATCGACGTGCAAATGACTAAGGAAAATAGTCTAATAATGGGGCTTGTAAGCCCTTCACAGAAAAAAGTATGCTTTCCCGTATACGTGGGAAACCTATAAGTGATAAGCTTATAAAAAATGCGATTTTTATTATTTACAGAATTGTAAAACTTGACAACAAAACCATTCGCACCGATATATATATATATATATATATATATATATATATATATATATATATATATATATATATATATATATATATATATATATATATATATATATATATTGAACTATGAACTGTAGAGTGCGCTGAAATGCACTACAACTAAAAAAAACAAGGCCATCAGATGTACTGTTGGCAGATTTCGGAATGCGTAAAAGTTTTGAAGGATGTAGTATTTCGACAGCTAACGAGTGATGCGGGTAGTTTATTCCATGCTTCAACAATTCTGAGCTTGAAAATATGTTTCCCTAAATCGTGGTTGTTGTATTGTATTTTTTATTTTGTGCGCATATTCACAAAATCCAAAAGGCGCCCAAAGTTGCTGGAAAGATGGGGGATAATTTTCTGGATATCTACCAAGTTAGTTGCTAGACGTCTGAACGTCAATCCGTCCATGGACGGTAGATGGTAAATGCCTGAAGGCGGGTATTAATTTTGTTGCATGTTTCTGAACAGTTTCCGGGAGACTGGTATGCTAAACAAGACAGAGATTCCAGACTAATGATACAAATTCTAAGTGTGGATGTACCATTGTCATATACAGTTTTAAAGACAGCTGGAGAGTGGCTGACAAAGGTCTTACTGAGCGATGCTACGACAGTCAGCCTTCTTGACAATCTTTAGAGACGCGCTTTCTCCAGCGCAGACCGGTATTCACAATAATATCCAGATCACGTTCACTAGCAGACTTGGTGTAGAGGGAGTATGTAAAGGTTGGGTTTTTCTCCTAAAGTGCATGATGACACACTTGTCCACAGCTAGCTTGAGTTGCCAGTCAGAAATCTATTGCTGCATTGTGTCCAGGTCTGATTCCAGGTAAGATCTATAGCGAATAGGATCTGTTTTTTTTTTTATTTCAAGGTACGGCTTGATGTCATCTGCATATTTCAGCATTGTAACATTCCTTAAATTGGCATCTATGTCATTAATACGCAACAAACAGCAGGGGTCCAAGAACGGATCCCTGTGTTACACCAGATGCCATCTCGCAGGGTTAAGAATGATGTCCTAGAACACTAACTACCTCTTTCCGACCGACAATGAAGGACTTCAGCCAATTATAGAGATCATCTTTCACACCCATTGCAGA
>NC_142944.1:25163460-25168460 GCF_046866305.1 Octopus bimaculoides | reverse complement strand
TTTTAAGTTGTGTGTATATATATAAATATATATGAGTGTGTGTGTAAATATGCATATACATACGTATATAAATGTCTACGTGTTAGTATGGAATGTTTTTGTATGCAAATGTAAGTATATACGTGTGTATGAGGGCGTATGTGTATGTGCACGGTTGTGTATGTGTGTGTAACTGTGTATGCATATGTATGCATGAGTAGGTGTACGTTCATGAGAAAGAGAATTCATGTCTCTACCTTTTTACGTATATATTTTTTTTATTTATTAATACTCACAAGAATTTCAATAGTGACTGTTCATAGGAGACACACGAATGAGTGTACACTTAATTAATATGGCGTCTAACTTCGTCGTGTTACAAAACTTTTGGGTGAAATCCTTACACTATTCTAATTAGTTTTCTTGCAAGAAACACTGGTGTGTAATTAAAGTACCTTTCTTTTGCTTTTCTTTACTTCTCATACTTTTATTCTTTTTCCATTGTTCTTGTCGTTGTTATTTTTCTCCTTTCTTTTTTTTTTATGAATACGGGTTTTACTGTTTTTTCTTTACTGTTTTGTTTCATAATATACCATCGTTGCTGAATGAAAGGAATGGTTGTTGGAATGTCGAAATGAATATGAAGAACGAAAAGAAATGGCAGAAAAGAGAAAAGAAATAATTGAAATAATGAAAAAAAAAATTGATGAAAAAAATAAACATTATAAAACTACGAAAACGACAGACATAAAAAAATAAAGAAAACCAACAAGCTATTTACCAAGTTCCTTGATAGATTGTTCGCTGGGTAAAGTATTGTGCTGCCTTTCTGAATATTTATAGTGTGCGTATGTATGTGTGTGTGTGTATGCGTGTGTTCAAATATATATGTATATATATATATATATATATATGTGTGTGTGTGTGTGTGTGTGTGTGTGTGTGTATACATCTATATCTATCTATCTATCTTTATATATACATATATATATATATATATGTGTATGTCTATATGTGCATGTAGACATGTTCCTGCTTCTCTGCTTAGCTATTAATCCACCTCTCCTTAAGTGTGTGTGTATATATATATATATATATATATATACACATATGTACGTATGAATGCAATATTATAAATCAATCAACGATTTATTTTATGATTAATCGGAGTTTCAAATAGGCAACACATTTACATAAGCTCACACGCTCATACACTTATACACACAAACACTTTCACGGAAACACACGCCCGAGCACACGCATGCACGCACATGCACATACACATGTTAATGATAACAATCATTCGGGCGTGGATAAATTTGAATTCTGGTGGAAGGTGTTAAGTTCAAGGAGGCAACTAACAATATCGTCCAATGAGCACAAACATATACTAGTGTGCATTTTCTTTATCGTTGTTCAGCAAGTTTCCATTCTGTTTACACTTTGTATTATATGTATGTCTGTAATGTGCAATATATGTAAGAATATATTGCACATACATGTATGTACTTATGTTTGTATGCATGCATATATGTACTTATTCATGCATGTGTATATGTCGTATATGTACAAGGGAAAGTCAAGAAAGTGTATGGTTTGGCACCAGTGTTGTAGCAGGCAAACTCAATTTACATTGCTGGAATGATTCCGCGAATTATTTGCCTTATACTCCATCAATTTACCAATTTCGCTGCCATAGAGAAATACTTCATCGTATTGACCACGAAAAAAGATAATGAATGGTCAATTTGACTTCGACGGATTTTGAGTCAAAAATTTGAAATTCACATGGCACTAAACTTCTATTTTTTAAATTTCTAAACCTCTTTCAAGGTGCGACTTTTCGTCAACGTCGCATGAGTTTTACATAAAAAATTTTTATACGCAGGGAGCTTCCATTTATTTTTCCATATCTCAAATTTAAAGCAATATCATGTGTAGATTTTTTAATGCTTCCATTAAAATTATCTCACTTTATATTTTGGATCTTATTCATTGACGTTTTCCTATATCGTGGAAAGATTTACACAGAGACGATGGTGATATTTGTAATAACAAATAACTTGAATGCCATCAGCTAATACAACAATTTAGAGAAGTAGGCTTAAAGTATTACTCTTATAACTAAGTTTAAAATGACATTTTAAAATGTAGATAATACTTAAAATTTTCAAACGCATAAATTCCGTTCTAAGCAAAATTAAATGGAAGATTATTTTATATTAAATAAGAAAAATAGTCGAATAACCTCTTTCTTGATAGTGTAAGGAATTTAGTCCCTATCATCGGGAAACTGATTGACAATTCAGCATTACAGATATCATTTATCAGGTCCTGGTTACGCTGTGAGGCCTTATTTTCAAAAATCGACTGACATTTTGCAAGACTTTGTGTAGTCCTATGTCGTATCACATCAGGGAAACTGTTTCTAACTTTATGAATAAAAATAATCTGGGCTTTCTCTGGTATTTTCTTTATTCAGTATGTGTATGTAGTATATTTGTATGTGCATAAATGTGTGCATGATTCGCAAGTTGGCAATATGTATATGTATATGTATATGTATATGTATATGTATATGTATATATGTATATGTATATATATATATATATATATATATATATATATATATATATATATATATATATATATATATATATATATATATATATATATATATATATATATATATATATATATATATATATATATATATATATATATATATATATATATATATATATATATATATATATATATATATATATATATATATATATATGTACATATATATATATATCCTGGGCTGAAATAGCCGCCCCAAATCATAACTGTAGGTGAAAAACGTTGCTCTATCCAGTTGGTGTCCAATGCTCAAATCTTTTGCAACATTTAATTCGATCTTGAATATTTTTCTTGGTCAACCGAGATTTTGTGCTGGTTTGTATGCTTTGGGTTTTAATTCTTTTTCCAGGCGATTTTTAATTGTAAGATCGAGTCGATGTTTTATTATTGTTATTATTTGTTGGAAACTGCTTGTATCTCACTTGCAGAGGAGAAAGAATTTGCTCTTGAATGGCAATGAATAAAACGATCAGTTTGAGGTATTGCTACTCTTGGCCTTCAATTCTTTTCAGGATTCTTGAAACAGTTGACGGATGTACAGATAAATCAGTTGCTATCTCCATCACACTCTTCCCATTTTTTTTTTTTTCAAAATTTCAATGAACTTGCTTTTCTGGTAAAATTTCACACTTCCTCCTCATCTTTTCATTTGGAATTTGAAGGCAAAGTGGGCATGATTGTGAACAGAAATGCTCATAAAAGTATAATTTGTGGATTTTCGTAACAATAAAACTAAAGTTTACTAAAAACAAGTTACTAAAAATACCAAGTTTACTTTAAAATGTAAAAAAAAAAAAAATCCATTAACTTTTCTAAGTGTTGCTAAACTTTCTGCACGGCTGTATTATATATATATATATATATATATATATATATATATATATATATATATATATATATATATATATATATATATATATATATATTATACACATGTAGAGCTTGAAACACGTGTACCGCGGAATCCTTTGTAGTTTTGTTGTTATTTTTTGTTTTGGATTTACAATTTATATATATATATATATATATATATATATATATATATATATATATATATATATATATATATATGTGTGTGTGTGTGTGTGTGTGTGTGTGTGTGTGTGTGTGTGTGTATATATATATACATATACATATATACATATTTATATATACACACACGCATACATGCATACACATACACACACACATATATACACATAAATACATACACACATATACATATATACATGCATATTATATATATATATATATATATATATATATATATATATATATATATATATATATATATATATATATATATATATGTATGTATGGACATGCCTTTACAGAGACTCCTTCTAAGAAACTTTCATTTCTTGCCGTAACCAAAACCGTTGGTGTGTATGCTATCGGAAATGCATGAGCAGTTTTATATTCTTGGTAAGCCTGCTTTCATCTACTCCGATCTATCCTTATACAACGTCCATTCCTTGATTGAAAGCCTCCACAGTTTGTTTGTTACAATACCACAAACAACAAAATAACAAAGTAAAAGAAATTGTAATGTGTATGTAGTACGTAAGTTGCAAATAAATTTACAGCGTATATATTTCTGCTTGAACTATTTCCAAGAGTATCTACGACATTTATGAACATTTATGTTAATCTTAACTTCTCAACAACTAGGAAAGATTTCTTTCCTCTACTAAAAATTCTTCGATAGACATAATGCATTTTATTTGTTTTATTTATTTCTTAGCCTGTTTTGATAAATATTGATAGTTCATGTGCTCTATTTGCTGTTGATTTTACTTCAGGCTGTTGATGTCATATATGCTAGTTTTATTATTGTTGGTACTGTCTGTTTCTTAGATTTTGATTTTGCACGTTTTATTTTCATATTTTCTCCTTTTGCTTACATAGTTATAGGAATATATTTGAAATCATCTTTTTCTTTGTTTGTTTTTTTCTTTTCCAAGGCCCAAGTCGGTTCATGTTTACACTTGTATCTCGATGCACTCATCCGTACATCCATTTATTACCCCATCCATTATTACAACTACTCATGCAACTGTCCTTAACGCTCTTTTCTCTGTACTTCCTCCCTTCGACTACATCCCCATTTATCCTAAATATCCACACAGACAGACTGACAGACAGACAGCAGACAGACACACACGCATATACATACACATGTATGCATATTTATGTATATATATATATATATATATATATATCTGCAAAAATATGACATTTATTCGGTAGCCATGATAAAACTCCTAGTTTCGGATGGCGAGGTGGGACTACACGCCTCCACGGGAATTTTCAATGGCGTGGTGTTGGCGTGGGTTCCCACCCGGCATCCGAAACTAGGAGTTTTATCATGGCTACCGAATAAGTGTCACATATTT
>NC_142944.1:25129372-25139372 GCF_046866305.1 Octopus bimaculoides | reverse complement strand
ACAGGTAAAAAACTCAATTAAAATCAATTTATAAAAAATTAAAATTAAATTGATTATTAATTTTTCTATATGTGATAGTGGATTTTCATCGATGAGTTCTTGAAAATTGGTTATTTTCCCTAAAACTATATATATATATACATATATATATATATATACATATATATATATACTTATACATATATGGTGTGTTGCATATCCGTGTACGTGCAGTTTGCACGTGCTCACGTGTACAATAAATACGTCTATGATAATAATTTTATATATATATATATATATATATACAAGCTCGCAGTTTACAACTTTTCTATCCCTGGATCCAAGTGTGAAAGTCTGAGAAGTTAGTAAACTTCGAGTTGTCCCTAGAAGGTATAAAAAACAATTTTCGGGAACAGCTGTACTTTATTGGCGGAGAAGGGTTTTCCAATATCGATAACGTGGAAAAATTATTTTGTAGTTAACGGTTATTAATTAGGGTTGCTATGTATGCAAATACACACACACACACATATAAGTATATATATATATATATATATATATATATATATATATATATATATATATATATATATATATATATATATATATATATATATATATACATATACATATATATATACATATATACTTATATATATGGATTGATACAAGTTTACATGCATACTTATATACATATGCACATAATTACATATCCGTTGAGGAAGACTTTTTGCCATGCAACGACACACTTCTGGATTCTCTCTCGCAGTGGGTTGCATTCAGCAGGTGCCTTCTACTGTAGCATCGTACCGATCAAATCTTTATGAATAATATCGTAAGCAGAAACTGTGTGGAAGTAATTTGCGTGTGTGTGTGGCGGGGAGAAGGGGTGTTGTGTGTAATAAATAAATAAATATACATATATATGTGTGTGTATGTATGTATGTATTTATGTATGTATGTATGTATGTATGTACGTATGTACGTATGTATAAATGTGTGCATGTATGAATATATAAGTGTTTGTACGTATATGTATATGTTTGTATGGATGGTAAGGCGTGTGCGTGTGTGTGTGTTTTACCCACTCCACTGCTTAAGAACGTGGTATTCATTTTCAGTCCCCAAAAACACTGGTTTAGCAATAGTGATTGATACAATATGTATCAGACTAGGAAATATTTAATTCTAATATTGGTGTGTTCAACTGAAATCTTTATACTGATGCTCCAATTTGACCGCAGTCCCATGACTAAAGCAAGTAGAATTCATTACAATTAAATATAAGGATTCTCTCTCCCTCTCTCCCCATATATATATATATATATATATATTTATATACACATATAATATATATGTGTATATATATATATATATATATATATATATATATATGTGTGTGTGTGTGTGTGTGTGTGTGTGTGTGTGTGTGTGTGTGTGTGTGTGTGTGTGTGTGTGTGTGTGTGTGTGTGTATACACACATATACGCGCATACATAAATATGTACATAAATACATGCACACATACAATCTTTTATTTCGTTTTTTAGTCCTTTCGATGGTAACCAAGGTGGGGCACCGCCTTAAATGTTTTAGTCGTTTAAGTTGACCCTAGTATATCTCTTTCTTATTTTTTGTTTGTTTTTTGAAGTCGTGTACTCATATTCTCGACTCTTTTGCCGAAAGCACTTGGTCACTGGACTGTAGACAAACCATTATTGGTTGTCTGGTAATGGGGTGACGACGGACTGCCACATTGTTTCCGCCAACCAAATTTACGTACTCGGTATTATTAATCGGCCCGAAGATCAGTAGTTGCCTGTCCGTTGTGTCGCGCATTGGGACAAAGCCCGAAAAAAATGTTGTGTGTGTGTGTGTGTGTGTGTGTGTGTGTGTGTGTGTGTGTGTGTGTGTGTGTGTGTGTGTGTGTGCGTGCGTGCGTGTGTGCGTGCGTGCGTGCGTGCGTGCGTGCGTGCGTGCGTCTTTTTATTTGTGTCTGTGTGTCTCTGTGTGTACTTGCATATGAAGTATATCTTTTCTTTTAAACATTTCATATCCATTGCACCATCGTTTTATATACTGAAAAAAAAAATATTGCATATCAGGCATTTATGCCATTGTTTGATTTATTGTTTAGATAATGTGAAAATTATAAAATATAAGTGATACACGCACACATGCACACGCACACACACACACACTTACATCCACACTTTCTTCCACTTACTCATTTACTCACAATGTAGAAAAAATAAATTCAGAAGTACGCAAGTTTTTCATAAATTTGCAAACACAGAAATAACAAGGATCTGCGCATACAAATAAAAGTTCCTAATATAAAGTGTTTTGTGACATTGTCACTAATTTTGTTCTTAAGGATAATTTCTTTACATCGAATTCCATTTACCAAGCCTCTTAATAAATACATACATACGTACGTACATACAAACACGCATGCATGCATAAATGCGTATACATATAAATAAATATATAAATATACACACTTACGCACATGAACACACATACACACACAAGCACACACACACACAAGCGCGTACACACACACACACACACACACGCACACACACACACAAACACACACACACAAACATACACGTTGTGCATGTGTGTATGTGTGTGTGTATTTACGTAACGCGGAAATTATTCATGACTTGATATTTATTGCAGTTTCATTTTAAAAACTCTAAATCTGTTACGGTAACACAGAAATTTACAGTACCTGTTTCTCCGTGTTCATAACATTTCCTTTCTTTCTCAAAAAAATCTCACTAATATACATAAATACATGCATGTGTACGTAGGTACGTACGTACATATGTATGTATGTATGTATGTATGTATGTATGTATTATTCCTGTGTGTGTGTATATATATATATATATATATATATATATATATATACAGAGAGAGAGAGAGAGAGAGAGAGAGAGAGAGAGAGAGAGATAGAGAGAGAGAGTGAAAGAGAGAGAGAGTGAAAGAGAGAGAGAGAGAAACAGAGAGAGAGAAACAGAGACAGACAGACAGACAGAACAGACAAACAGATAGATAGATAGATAGATAGATAGATAGATAGATAGATAGATAGATAGATAGATAGATAGATATAAGTATAACCAGATAGATATGCACACGTATATGAGTATATGAGCATATATGCATGTACCTGTTTGTACGCTTATATGTCGGTGTGTATGTGTGACTGTATACTATATATCAATGTCTAAGCACTTTCTGAACATTTCTCTATTAATATTTAATGTTTACCTCTTGACTACATTTTATGTGAAACAATATATGTGTGTGTGCGTATGTCTGTTTCAAATTATGTATGTATGTGTACATACATACATACATACATACATACATACATACATACATAGACAGACAGATAAATATATATGTATGAGCATGAGTTTGTGTATTGTAATATTCACTCGTAAAACATTGTATGTTGTTTTGTCTGCAAAGGATTTACCCACTATATGAAACAGTAAACATGTCGCTATTTTTTGCACACTTTAAATCTTCAGTGTTTTGTATGAACATAATAAAAATTTTAGCTTCCTGTTTATACCAAATAGAAACATTTACCATCATTCTTTTTTTTTTTTCACAAAAACATACAAAAGGATTTTCGGTAAATTTTCCAAATCGTGGCCCAAACCGTGCGTATAGATACGATGCTCGCTTTGGAATAACGTTGGTTGATTTCCGATCTTAACATATTGCACCTTCTACTATAGACTTTTAGTTTGATCTATAGCTTTTGAGTGAAGTTGAGTAGACAGAAACTATTTGGAAACCCGCCAATAGATTTACCAGTTAGTTCATAGTGGGTAAATTTCATCTGTAACCTAGATAAACATCTTACCCTTGCTTAATGCATAGAGTAGCAAATATTCGGACGTGTACACTGGCCTTAACATCTTGCTTCTTTAGAAATCTCTGAAATTTAAAGACTCTGCAAAAACATTACAGACAACTACCCGTCTTCCAACTTTTCAGTATGTGATGCAATAGAAATAGTCTTCTGTTTTGGTAGAATTGTAAATTGGCAAAATGTCTTAATTCCTCATACTTTTTGTCGTATTGGAAGATACATGAATGTTTTAAAATAAGTTAATAAGTTAATCAACTATATCGTCTAGAATTCATGAATGGTACCAATCAACCAAGTGATCGAGGGATCAAAACTTGCCTCTGATACTGTGACGCTTCTGCGGCGAAGAAAATTAACACTTCGTGACAGAAACTGCTTTGCTGTAAACTAAGGAAGGAAGAAATGTAAAACTAAGTTTGTAAAGCTAAATTCAATTCTTGAACAAGTTCTGTTTTGGAAAGAGGGGCTCAAATAAAACCAACGATAATCACAGCCAACCTTATGGATTTTTTTATGAATCAGTAAATCTTAATTTTGATAGATATAAATTTCTGAATAAGAAGTAACCTTTCTCGTTCGTAAAATGCCCCAGAAACAAATCATTACACGCAAATCCCCCAGTAACAAATCATCATACGCAAAAATAACGAATTATTTACAAATCCTCCAGAAGAATGCTTGTTGTGCTACCAAGAGGAGCCAAATCTCATTCTCTTCACGGTTTGCACTTTTAGAAAAGACTTACTAGTTAGATGATCGCTGCACGATTGTCTTTAATCAAAATACTGCAAGATTAGAGTTAACTTGAGGCAAAACAAAACATAATAGTAATAATAATAATAATAATAATAATAATAATAATAATAATAATAATAATAATAATAATAATAATAAAATTGAACTCTGTTATTTCCCTCCATGCCTGAAGCCAGTGTCATTATTGACCAATGAGAAACACTTCCTCACACGATATTAAATAGTTTATGCTACAGACCCTTTAATGTCTGTCATGCAGATATATATCATTTCCACAGTTACACCTTCATAACCCATTGCGCTGCTATTAATAATACTCCAGCATGGCCTTGATTATAATAGATTATTATAAGTAGAGAACACTTTATAAGATTGCTCTCATATACGTGTTATGCATTATACCACAAAGTATAATACATTTACACACATAAATTACTGGATATATAATATTTAACAAATAGTTAAACTACATTGCAATACTAACGTAAAGGTATATATATATATATATATATTGATATTATCTCAGTTTAAAAAAACCTTGACAATGTAAATATGTTGATAGTTACCATGGTTAGAAAAAATCACACAAAAAAACAGGATATCACACCCGTTTTATAGGTAGAGATACCAAGTTGAGATACCATTTCGAGTAGATATGAATAATAATAATAAATGAAGCAAAACGCATATAAATAAAAGTTCCTTTAATTCCTACATATGTTTCAAAATATATGTGCCCTCTACACCAAAGAAGTAACAGCTGCTGGAATTGCACATATATTCATCGTCACGGAACCAGCATATAGAAGCAATATTATAATATTATAACTCGTAAGTAACCTTATCATTTCGCATTTGTCTTGCTTCTATATGTTGGTTCCCTGACGATGAATATATGTGCAATTCCATATATGGATAGGGTGCACATATATTTTGAAACATATGTAGGAATTAAAGGAACTTTTATTCATATGCGTTTGCTCCATTTATTATTATTATTCATATATATATATATATATATATATATATATATATATATATATATATATATATATATAACTGCAAAACAAGAAAAGTAAAATTAAACCTGAAATGCAGAATACGCTCTACACTTTCGTACTTCCGTAGATTTCCTACTGATAATATGTGTGTGTGTGTGTGTGTGTGTGTATGCCTGTATGTATGCACTTATGTATACATATATCTTAGCACTGAGATCCTCCAATACTGTTAGCACAACGGGCAACGAGACTTCTCTAGACACCCCAATTGCTCGCCTTTCTTTTGGCTAAATCCCATCCATGATGCTGTCTAGGAACGTTCGGCGCCACATCTTCTTTCGTCTTTCTTACGGTTTTTTCTCCCAACCCCCTCCCACGCGGCGTCCATTCCATCATGGTGGTAGCATATCTATAATGCAGTAGCCAAAGCACATGGCCAGTAAACCATATCCACCGCTTAGTCACCATGTCCTGCAAACTTCCCATGCCTGCTATACTCGTTACCTCTTTGCTCCTAACTCCTGATAAGGGATATTCAGGACAGATTGTATGCAGCGTTGATGGAACACGTCCTAAGCTTGAGGGATCTTCGCTGTCTTGTGTGTGTGTGTGTGTGTGTGTGTGTGTGTGTGTGTGATATGAATATATATTCCGTTGATATTACCGTCATATTTCTTCAACAAAGTTTCGTAAATGGCTCGATGAATTAGAGCAATTCATTGAGCCCTTTGCGAATTCCATTTCAGAGCAACGGTTGTTAGATTTTAACAGTTATTTGTGTAAAAAAAAAACGTCTCGACCGATTAATCAACTACAATTTGTTTGCCTGGTGATAATAAAATTGTCCTTATATATAATTTTCTGTTCATTTTCCCAGAAGCAAGGATTCACAACAAAATATCTATACATTCATTTCAATATATACACGTACATTATACATGAGATATATTTTTGTAGTGTCGCTCTGAATTTAAATTATTTTATTTCATTGAGCTCGTTAATGAAATTCGAAATTTCTGAATTATATATTAAATTCTGACGGCTGAGCAATTTTACTGCTCATTTCATTAAACGTGTCGGTTGCTACGAAATTTCGGAGACAGATAATTATTTACAAGTATATACATCTGCGGAATTCAAGGATTTCATGATAGTTAGATTCAATATAACGTTAAACGCGTTTCCCATAAAACTTCACCCGCTCTTGTTTCGAACAGAATGCCATTAGTTTGCGTTAAAAGAAAAAAAATATTAAAAAGTGATGAATGCTTTCTATTTTCTGTTGTTGTGTAAGTTCTATCATACACAAGTTTTTAATGCAGCTTGTAGCGACCATAACGACTGGTTTTTATTTTTCGTCAGTGTTTCAACACCTTAAGACATGATAATGTCTTGTTGAGAATTGCATGAAAGCAAAAGTAAATTATAAAACTTTATATGTAGGACTCCTGACAGCTTTTTTGCCTCAAACATCTCTAAACTGCCTTAGTCTTGCTATAGATTTCTCATTCAATTTAACTTGAAATATAAACAATATCAACATAGGTAGTATAACCTCCCAAGTAAATATCAATAGGAAAAATATTGGAGAGATTAAAGAAAGTTGTTTAAACGTATACGAAATGCAGTGGAATATATATATATATATATATATATATATATATATATATATATTGTTTTCGCTGGAAATCTCGCATAAACTTAACCCAAAACTTTCGTAACTGTATTTCTTCTCTGATAAATATGGTTTTAAGCTCGTACTTTCGTGGTATGTCAATAATTTGGGTTTAATTCCTTCAGTTTATTTTACTGTTTTTATTTTTATCATATTATTTCATTTTTGTTATCTTATACAATGGGTATGTTGCATAATGTAAAGTATGGGTATATTATGATGAGGCAACTTTAGTACATAGTATTTATTTAAATAACCTCGAGAGATAAAACGCCAACTGCAACATAGTTGGATTTGATTTCAGCATTTACAGAGGCTGAAACGATTATTGAAATATATCTGGTACTTATCACCTCGGTCACTTACTGTCATTTTATACTGCAATAATCACCAGTGTTAATTCGCTGAGAATTGCAGATGTCCAAACTTTCGATTCTTTTAAAATCTTCACTATAACCATGTGCTATGCGTGGATAAAGCTTAACGCTGTACAAAGCAGGAACATCGCATAATCAACACGTGTTTAATATGTGCATTGCTGTGAGTCGATTGAGTTAATAATCTACGAACTTTGTTGTCAATAACTAATATAGTTTAAAATAATTAGCACTAATACGGAAGCTAGTGAATGTGGCTTAATTGTATTTATAAAAAGCAGTGAAGGTTATTCGAAAATGAGACCTCCTTCCTCTTGACCTTTTCAGGGCCTGCAAGGCTAATAGAATGAAGGCAGGAACTTTCTCCTGGCGGAAATGAGGTTCAGCTGTTAAGAAGAGAGCGACGTAGGCAGAAAGCACCTAATGTTTACTACTAAATTCTTAACATTGCATATTTTTGAAAAATGGTTAGTAATAGTAATATCTGAAACCATGCTAAATTTATTAACATCAACTAATTAATGCATGTTATATATAAATGTTATCTTTATTACCTATCTAAACAATTTAAAGAATAAAGTGTGATGATCCTTGGAATCAAAACTAGCAATGTCTCATTTTCCAGGTAAAATGCTTCAGAAGGGCTTAAGTTTTACAATCTGCTATTTGACGTCATTTGCTCTTAGAAAGATATTTCAAATTTATATCTGAGAAGTGTAGAACGATGACGACAAACGTATCTCTTATGAAGAATGATCTTTAAAAAATCCAAGAGCAAAGCGAACCTTTCCTTTTGATGCTGGTTTAACAATCAATATTGGTTTTCCAATAACAACTCATAATCCCATGTTTATTAGATTTCACTAGAGATTTGTCTGAAATATCTAAGTATGGATGTTTCAGATCCTTCTTCAAAGCCATTCTTCGCAAAACGACTATCCTTTGTTTTCATTATAGAATGGATCAGAGTATTACTTTCGCGAGCATGTCTTTAAATAACATCTAAGCCACTTCCCTCTAGAATTTCAATGGAGCATGACCAGTCAACAGAAAAACAAAAAGAAAAAAAAATAAGGAATTGAACACTATCACTTACCAATTTGTTTTGCAAAATCGTGTCATCCAAGGGATGTAAAGTGTTAACATTCTAAGCTTTTAACAATAGAATGTCGAAATAATATTACAAGATAGGTTCACTTATGTGCTGGGTATTTTATTGTGAAGGTACTAGAGTAGTGTATGTTTTCTTACGCCTTGTTAGTTGCTGCATGACTTGAAAGAAAAATATTCCATCCGGGAGATCTAATAGGAGTTCTGCTAAACAGTCATCTGCAGTTATGATGGGTTATTCTATAACTTCTAAGTATTGGTGTACGAATCTAGTAAGTAACAGTTGAAATCACCCATCATTAATGTATGCATGAGGAAACAAAGCTGTCAAGTAAGAATGTAACATTCCCTATGCAAACATTGAAGGATGCGAGAGATGTTTGTCGTGCTATATACTGCACTATCATCAACATCATCATGATCATGATCATGATCATGATCATCACCATCATCATCATCATCATCATTATTATCATCATTATTATTATGACGGTGATGATGATGAAGACGGCGAGCTGGCAGAATCTTTAGCGCAGCATGCAAAATGCTTAGCGACATTTCTTCCGGCTCTTTACGTTCCGAGTTCAGATTCCGCCGAGTTTAATTTTGCTTTTTATCCTTTTGAAGTTGATAAAATAAGTATCAGCTGGGCACTGGGATCGATGTAATCAATTAACCCTTCCCACAAAATTGCTGGTCTTATGTCTATATTAGAAAAGATTATTATTATTATTATTATTATTATCATCATCATCATCATCATCATCATCATTTTCTCTTTGTCACAGGTTTTGTTGGAGCTCCTGGAGTCTTGCATGCGTAGCGGGCTTACTACCTGCAGCCTTCGGTACCATGCTATTCGTTCTTTTCAGCTATCTAATACTTTCCTGATTATTCTTGCCGTGCCAAGGATGCAAACCTTTTGTAACAGTTCTACTGGGCATTTTATTCCAATTTTCTTTATATTCCTCCTGATGCCTTCTGATATTGATCCCAAGGACCCAACAATAATTGGCACTGTTTTCACCTTTATTTTCCATAGCCGGGCTATTTCATACTTAAGAGGGTTGCATTTATCTATCTTTTCGCCTTCCTTCTTGACTATTTGTGGATCAAAGGGGCATGCAACATCAACTATATAGCATATGTGGGGCATCTTGTCCATCACCACTAGGCCCGGTCTGTTATGCTCTAGCACCTGA
>NC_142944.1:25124372-25126872 GCF_046866305.1 Octopus bimaculoides | reverse complement strand
AATGTTATCAGCTTGGTTCCTCTTTTAGTCCATAATCATGAAACGTATTTTTCGACTGAGAGCGATTATCTTTCCTTTCCTGCTATTCTTCTGGCTTTAAATATTTTTAAACGTAACTGAACAAAGAATTTTCTACAGTCAACTTCTGCGGAAAATAGCTATCCCCTCTTTCCCTTCTTGCAATCCTGCAAAATGTCTCAGTATTAGACCTTTTACGATTTAAAGTCTTGAACGTATCCTTTTGCCACGAAGCTAAAAACTCGATCACAATTACTGTTCATTTTTTCCTCATGAGATCGCAGAAGTACTTTCGGTTTCAGGTTGTGTAACTAATCTGGAGAGGACTGCAGTCTTTCAATTCCATGTTAAGATCTGGCTGCATCTCCTGATTGGTCGGTAGTTTTCCCTCTTCCCTCCTGAACTTGATTCAAGTTATTTTCCACGCGTTTGGCGTTTCTTTTGATGTTCTAGCTCCATAGTATGAACAGGCGTCATGAGCACTTCATTATGGCGCCACCTATGTCTCCCTAGATGAAGTTTTATACCCTGACGGGATGTGTTGCATGGTACTCTTCTCCGCAATAACTACTTAACTGGATCTTTCTCACGTCCCGTTTGTCCACTACTCACAAGGAGAGCGGAAAGATTCCCGTCCCCACCAGTCCGCCCGCGTTATCTAAATGTCGTGATAAAGATGAAACGATCCGGTGAGAGACAATTAGAAAGAGACACACTGAAGAATTATGTTATGTCTCTTGCCTTAAAAACCTGAGGGGGTGATAACTGCCAGCAAAATAATATTTGGGCACGACTGGTAGTTGATCTGCGTGCAGAGGGTGGACATCAAACCTTAAACCCAAGTGTCGGTATATATGCCTATGTGTATTTATATGTGTATAGTTAGGTGTAGTCAATATTGTTTTGATAATGATTGTGGTGGTGAAATAACCTCTTGGTGGTAGCGGTAACGTTTAGATTTATTGAGCGCATGAACGGAAAATCTCGCTTCTGCAGTTTAAGTAGGTGTTCAATTGAAAAGAGTCCTTTAACATAGTTCATTTGTCGGTTAGATATAGCCTGCCATTCCTCATACTACTGAAGTCAGGCTTGCATTTCTGTAGAACTTACTATTTGAAGTGATATATGGTGCTTTCCTTCAACAGCCATACATACCTAACCAGGACTGTGATATTGAAGGTGGATTCATGGCTGTTAAATCTGGTTTGAAAGGATCTTCTGTGACACCCGCGTAGTTCGGGGTTCTTTAACATCACCTTTGTCACATATACGAAATCAATGTATTGCACTGGCCGATAAGGGGGCATGTAGAGTTGCCTCTGCATGAGCAATATACTTATCAGCTTACCCGAGACAATTTTTTGTGTTTACTGTAAATAAGCTATAAGATATTAATTTCTTCGAAAGCTAAAGAAGGGCACATGTTCTCTTACATTACATACATTTACAAACATACTTACATACATATAAACACACATACATACATGCATACATACACACACGCGCGCACACACACACACACACACACACACACACAGACACACACACACACACACACACATATCTATATATATTTATATGTACTTGTGTATGTATTTGTGTATGTATCTGCGTGTGTTATACGTATAATATGCACACGCACTCTTGTATCTTTTGTGCGAGTTTCTGTTTTTAAAATTACAAAATGTTCTAAATCTCGTGTATATGTTATTTATGGAACCCTAAAAGTATATGTAGATGTTTATCGGCACTGTATGTACAGAGATAGATGACTAAAACCCGACATATATGCTCGTGCGCACACACATACACAAAATGACGTAATGAGTTCACACACAGACTCTCTCTCTCTCTCTCTCTCTCTCTCTCTCTCTCTCTCTCTCTCTCTCTCTCTCTCTCTCTCTCTCTCTATCTCTCTCTCTCTCTCTCTCTCTCTCTCTCTCTCTCTCTCTCATAAATACACTGGAATATTTGGTATTCATTTTAAGAAACAGTATTTTCATCCAACTATAAAAGAAAAAAACACAGAAATATACATATTGCTATTTTTCTATCGCCGGACAATTTGGAATGCTCTAGCTAGTATCTATACTTCTTAAACTTTCATTAAGGAACATGCACCCATATTTTGTCTCTGTATAGATTAGCATCTTGATGCTTATTTACAGTAAATTGCACCCACCACCCATACAAAAAAGAAAGAGGACTCAGGTAAGCTGATCAGTATAATTTGATGATAGTTCATAGAATGATAACGTAGGCTAATTAATTCACGGCGCACTAAACTGTAAACAAAGTATTTACACTAAAAAGTTTTATGTCTCACTGTGTAGAAAAAGTAGGATCAATCTGGTTAATTTCTAATCAACTTAGACCTCAATCATATCAAAGCGAAGCTGAACTTATATTGATTTAAAAAAAAAAAAACATGAGTAATTTACATAGTTGAGTTTCAAAGTATAAGCTATTAATCTCTCTTAGG
>NC_142944.1:25113759-25123872 GCF_046866305.1 Octopus bimaculoides | reverse complement strand
AGAACATATATACATGTATATGAACGTATGTAAGTATATACATAAGTGTGTGTGTGCGTGTTCGGGTGCGTGTGTTTGTTTGCATGGGCAGTTGCTCGTGCAGATGTACATACGCAGTCTAACTAAATAATTAAATCCAGAGCCAGGACCTCCTGGCTGCGACCCTGTTGGGTCCGATTTCATTGAGTGGCATCTCCGAATTCCATTTTGTTTGACCTACGCATTGTGAATGGAATTGTATAGACAGAGGGTGTACAGAAATCCTCTCAGTACTTCCTTACCGCAGGACACATAGAAATTCTGTTAAAATAACCTTGCCGCTATCGATGAAATGGTCTGCGGAATACTCATCCGTTGGAATGTAAAAACAGGAGCGAATAATTCAGTTGATCGAACAGCTGAAACGCTTTTGAATGGCGAAGATCCTCCATATGTGTGCACATATGTATATTCATATATATATATATATATATATATATATACACAAACACACATACAAGCATATATATATATATGCATATATATATATATGCATATATATATATATATATATATATATATATATATATATATATATATATATATATATATATATATATATATATATATATGTATATGTATATATATATATATGTATATACATATACATTTATACATATATATATATATATATATATATATATATATAAATATAAATATATATATATATATATATATATATATATATATATATATATATATATATATATATATATATATATATATATATATATATATATATATATATATATGTATATATATATACATACATACATACGCACATGCATGTATATATGTATGTATGTATGCATGTATTGGCTGGTACTAAAATTAATGTAGTAAGCAAAGTGAATTTTATTTAATTTCAATTACACCCATTGTGTGAAAATACAATCATCTTAATGAATATTTCTAATCAAGATAGGCTCGGAAGACGATTTCTTAAATTTAAGTTAACTACATTTAATAAACAAAAATGTGGAACAGTAATGACTCTGATACTTGGAAGTGTGACATATTTCGGCCTCTTTAAACCTCAACAGTGAAGAATAATCTAATAGGTATATGAGAATAATAAAAAAAGAACAACAATATAAAAAGAAAACAAGCATTTTTCTAAGACAACATAGCAATATTAATTTATATATATTTGGAGTTATCCACATGCGTTTTCAATCAATCCTACTCAGTAAATTATAACAGCATTTTGTGTACATTTAGAAAAAAAATCTATACAATTTTCTATTCAACAAATTCTGGAGCATGCTTGATAAGGTCTAATATAACTGAAACATGTCGAGGGTTTGTCACCATGATACTAAAGTAGGGACTCAGTTCACAGTATATTCTCATAATTAATTTTAACTTAAATTCTAAGGGTTGTATTCCACAAATTTCCTGACAAAACTAAGTCTTGAAGACAATAATTGCTTTTTCCGATTATGATGGAAATTAAAAGTACTTCCTTCACTAAATTAAGAAGGTGAGCCCCCCCCCCCCCTTCGTAATTATTTTTCATACCGCAAGAATGGTTACATTATGTATGTGTGTATGCAAATATACACACATGTGTATGTGCGCATGTATATATACATACATACATGCATACATACATACATGCGTACACACACACACACACACACACACACACATATATATAAATATATATATATACATATACAGGGTGCGGTGAATAAATTGTCGTCTAAATTACGCAAAAATGAAAATAACACTCATTTTTACAGATATATTTACCAAAATTACATAAAAATATCTTGAAATACTAAAGAGTTAATTTATTCAATAAAATTGCCTTCGGCTTCAACCACAGCCTCGAGACGACTTCGGAATCCCCTGCAATTTTTCTGGACGGTCTCCTAGTGTAAGATGGTGAATGCTACCATCATCCTTCCCTTCAGTTCATCTTTTGTTGGTCTCTCGCTCAACTGCACTCCACACATAAAAATCAAAGAGGTTGAAATTAGGTGGCCCGATGTTAAGAGTAATGTGGTCGCAGAAATTGTCTAACAGTCGTAACTGTGTTCTTCTGCTTGTTTGGAATGGCGCAGACAGACACAGAGTCTTGCATCTGCTACCCTCTTCACCCAGGGTACCTCCTCCAGTTGCTTGGGTCTGAAGCCGTGTGAGAAGATGAATGGAGATATAACGTCGCCATCAGTAGTGATCACTCCAAACACGATGTCGTTGACTAGATGTTTGATTTTTATCAATCTCGATACGTGTCCTCAGTTTGACACCGAAACACTCTGAAATGTTCATATTGGAGCTTCCGGCACGAATGCCAAGCAATACACTATGTCGTTTCCAAATTTGTGGCAGAACGAATTGCATCATTGGTGCTGTTTTCCTCAAAGACTGTGTCCAAGTGACCCTACTATACTTTGTAGTCGACAAAATCAAAGACAAAAATGCGCAAGCGTGTTATAAAAAATATGAAATGGCGTCAATTTATCAATCGCACTATATATATATATATATATATATATATATATATATATATATACACATATATGTTTGTGTGTTTCTGTTTTTCTAAGAAAATGTTTAAGCTACTGAGAATAAAGAATGAATATATTTTATGTAAAATCTATCTATCTCGCTTTCTCCAAGTGTGTGCGGGTATAAGTATTTTAAGTATTTATATATATATATATATAGTGAATCTATCTTCTTCCTCTCTCTCACTCTCTCTCACTCTCTCTCACTCACTCACTCTCTATCTTTCTATCTCTCTCTCTATTTCTCTCTCTCTCTCTTTCTCTCTCTCTCTATACATGTATCTCTCTCTCTCTCTCTCTCTATATATATATATATATATATATATATTTATTTATTTATTTATGGGTTTCAGCCAAGTGGCTGTGGTCATGCTGGAGCACCACCATATGTACATATAAATATATGGATAAATTCACACATACGCGCATACACACAAATATCTATGCATGTATCTATCTATATATATATGCGTAAACACATATACAATCATACTATCAATTGTATATTACTGACAAAAAAAGTTTATACACAGTAAACTATAGAAATTAGTGCGTATTTATAATAATAATGATAATAATAATAATAATAATAATAATAATAATAATAATAATTATAATAATAATAATAATAATAATAATAATAATAATAATAATAATAATAATGATGATGATGATGATGTTGATGATGATGATGTTGATGATATATATATATATATAACGATGCATCCTGCCTAGCTCTTCGAAACGCCGGTGTTAATACGGAGGTAGCTGATGAAGTAGGATGTTCTCTATGTGGCTTGTGTGTTTTCTCGTCTCTGTTTTGTTTGCAATGTCCTGTACCCAGACATGCACCTATACATACAGGTGGATGTCGGTATGCACATACATGTACGTATATATGCATATACTCATTTACTATTTGTTTATATATATATATATATATGTATATATCTATATATATATATATATATATATATATATATATATATATATATATATATATATATATATATATATATATATAAATATATATATATATATATATATATATATATATATATATATATATATATATATATATGTATATATATTTATGTACCTATGTGTGTGTGTCTGTGTGTAAATATGTTTCTATGTGACTGTATGCATGTATGTAATGATACAGAAATGCAGTTACTTACCTTTATGTTTGTATAAGATTACAAACATTTATATTCATGCATTATAAATATACACATAAATACACACGCATATGTATTTTTGATTGTATACATATGTATCTATCTGTATATACATATATATATATGTATATATACACACATGCAGAACGAAATTAATAAAAAAAATTATTTGTACCAACTATATGCTGATTAATTTTTGCTTAGGTAGAAGCCTATTTTAAATGTATTTAATATATTAATTACATAAAATTATATTAATCCATATATCAAACATTTTATGAAAATACTTTGCTCATTAAATATCAAAATAATTTGCTCATAACCATATATCTGTGCGCTCAAATTCATACACAAACCGCATAAATGTATATACGGATATATTTTTAACAACGATTTACAAAAATTTGTTGCAACGTACGGTATAGAGAATACGCAAGTGTTCATTTATTACATCCTATATATGTGTTTGTGTGTGTAAGTCTGCAAAGATACACACACACACATATATTTGTATATATATATATATATATATATATATATATATATATATATATATTTATATGGATATATATATATATGTGTGAATATATAAATATATATATATGTGTGAATATATAAATATATATACATATATATAATGATCCCGTCAACGGTTTCGTTTCTATAAATAAATAAACACAATTAGATGTATGACAAATTTATTCTAAGTTTCGCTAAAAAAAATCTTCTATGAATCTCATATTCACGAGCACGTCTAAGATTTTACATATATTCAAATACATACGCGTGTGCGTGTGTTTATGTGTCAGAGTGCGTCTGAGTGTGTGCGTGGTTAAACAACTTTATATGTCTGCATATATGTGTGTCTCTGTCTGTCTGTCTGTCTGTCTGACTGTCTCTCTCTCTCTCTCTCTATATATATATATATATATATATATATATATATATATATACATACATATATATATATATATATATATATATATATATATATATATATATATATATATATATATATATATATATATGTATGTATATATATATGTATGTATATATATATGTATGTATATATATATATGTATATACAAACTCACGTACTAACATACACATATACACACACACATGCACACACACACACACACACACACACTCACAAACACAAGCAGACACAGGTATATAGTCACATTAAAGATATAATATTCCCAATTTTTCTTCTGAACACATATCTGAACACTTCTTCTGAACACTGTGTGAGTGTATGCGTGTGTGTGCGTGTGTGTGTGTGTGTGTGTGTGTGTATGTGTTTTGTGTGTGCGTGTTTGTGTGTGTGCGTTTGTGTGTGTGGGGTGAATAAGGTGTTTGTGTGCGTGTGAGGTGGTGTGTATGGATAGATAGATGGATGGATGGATAGAGGGATGTATGCATGGATGGACGTATACGTGTATGTATGTGCGCATGTATGTATAAATATATTGAGGTAATGTACGTATATCCGTGTACATGTATATATATATATATGTATATATATATATATGTATATATATATATATGTATATATATATATATATATATATATATATAAACATATATATATATATATATATATATATATATATATATATATATATATATATATATATATTGATATATACATATATATATATATATATATATATATATATATATATATATATATATATATATATATATATATATATATATATATATATATTGATATATACATATATATATATATATATATATATATATATATATGTATATATCAATATATATATATATATATATATATATATATATATATATATATATACATATATATATATATATATATATATATATATATATATATATATATATATATATGGGTGGGTAGGAGTAGGTGTTTGCTACACATACACGCAGTGGAAGATTGATATAAATTTTAACTGTATCTCTTAACGAGATGGATAGAAATTTTTATAGGCATACATTCAGTCGAAAATCTTTTTAATCATGCTACAAATATTCAATGATATATACTACCTATGAATATTCATATATATAGATATTCAAATACATACATACAGACATATACATACATATATACATACATACATACAAACATATATACATACATACATAAATGCATGCATGCATGCATGCATCCATGCATGCATACATCCATCCATCCATCCATACATACAAACATATATAAATAGATGCATGTATATATGTATATATGTATATATATATTTATCTGTGTGTATGTATGTCTGTCTGTCTTTTCTGCATGTACGTATGCATGTATGTATATATGTATGTATGTATGTATGTATGTATGTATGTATGTATGTATGTATGTATATATGTATGCATGTATGTGTGTATGCATGCATATATGTATTTATGTATGTATTATGTATGTATGCATGCATGTATGTATGTATGTATGTATGTATGTATGTATGTATGTATGTATGGGTGGGTGGGTGGATGCATGCATGCATGTAACTATATGTGTGTCTATGTGTTTGTCCCCCACTATCCATTCACAACCGGTGTTGGAATTTTTACGTGCCCGGACGTTTCGACTAAAGACAGCGATAGATTAAGTGCCAGATTAAGATAGTACTTAAAGAATACTAAACTAAAATGTACTTGGTATTCAATAGTTTGACTAATCACCTGAAAAAGGTACATCAACAAGGCTACAGTTCAATAACTGAAACGAGAAAAAAGGATAAATGATACAATATATGTACACGTAATTTTATATACGTATATATATATATATATATATATATATTACTCTACATCTGGTATTTGAGTACTCTTTTTTTCCACCTTGCTTCACATTTATGTGCTTACTACGGTAATGTGAAGCAAGGTGGAAAAAAAGAGTACTCAAATACCAGATGTAGAGTAATATGTTTTATTTAAAAACAGCAGAAATATCACAAAAACTGTTTCTCCGATTTTCACGTTCCTGTTCGTCGGATGTCTTGTTAGATTCTAAGAAAACTGTCCGACGAACGGGAACATATATATATGGTTGTATAGATATATATATATATATTATACATATTAACACACACTCACATTTACATATATATATATATATATATATATATGTATGTATATACATATATATGTATATATATATATGTATATATGTATATGTATATATATAAATGTATATGTATCTCTCTCTCTGTCTCTCTTTCTCTTTCTCTCTCTCTCTCTCTCTCTCTCTCTCTCTCTATATATATATATATATATATATATATAAATATGTATGTATGCAAAAGTGTATGTGTGTGTATGTGTGTGTGTCTGTGCTTATCTCCCACCATCGTTTGATAACCGAAGATGTTGTATTTACATCCCCGTAGCGTAGCGGTCCGGCATAAAGGGCCGATGGAATAAGTACTAGGCTAATAAAGAATATGTTGTGTGGTCGATTAGTTCGACTAAAGGTGGTACTCCAGCACGGCCACTGCCAGATGGCTGAAACAAATATAAGAATATATATATACATATATATATTTATATATATATATATATATATATATATATATATATATATATATATATATATATATATATATATTCTTATATTTGTGTATATATATATATATATATATATATCCTATTATTCTGGAGCACTACATTAAAGGGTTCTTAGTCGAAGAAATCACCTCAGGACCTATTCCTTGTTAGCCTAGTACTTATTCTATTAGACTCTTTTGCAGATCCGTTAAGTGACGGGGACGTAAACACACCAGCATCGGTTGTCAAATTGTGAAACGGAGAAAAGGGTAAGCACAAACACAGATCCACGCACACATAAACATATATATATACATGTATCTATGTATATATATATATATATATATATATATATATATATATATATATATATATATATATATATATATATATATATGTATGTATGTATGTATATATGTATGTATGTATCTCTCTCTCTCTATATATATATATATTTATTTATTTATGTGTTTCAGCCAAGTGGCTGCGGTCATGCTGGTGCACCACCATATATATATATATATATATATATATATATATATATATATATATGACGGTCTTTTCACAGTTTCCGTCTAGCAAATCTACTCCCAAGTCTCTGGTCGGCTCGGGGCTGTATGCATGCGTGTGTATATGTGAGTGTGTGCGTTTGTGTGTGTCTGTCTGCCTGTCTGTATGGTATTGTTTATGTATCACTGTTTTCCAACTGGAGTCCAGGCTTGCGTGTAGCCTTCCCAGAACGGGTTTAATTCTAGGCTGACGAGAAGGAAACCAATCAAAGTAATACAAAATTCAAACTAAAAACCCGAGTTCTTTTATGGCAAATATTTCAGCTAAATTTCAGCTACTGGCATTACCACAAAGTTTGGCTGGTCATACACAAGCTTTCACCACTGGGTATTTAAGTTTCATACGGCAATGTCGACAAGAAATTTTATGTTATATACATGTATATATGTATATACATACGGATAAAGAAACACAGACACACACATAGATGTATATATGTATGTGTGTGTGTGTGTGCGTATGTGTATGTTTGTGTGTATGTGTTGATGCGTGTGTCTGTGTGTCTGATTGCCTGTGTTATATACACACACACACACACACACACACACACACACACACAGACACACAAACATATATATGTATAAACATGCATACAGATAGATAGATAGATAGATAGATAGATAGATAGATAGATAGATATAGATAGATAGACATAGAAAGATAGTTACATATAAATGAAGGAGCATATACTAATATTTATGACCGGTTCTATACGGATATAATTCATATGCATATGTATGTGTGTATGCAATATATATATATATATATATATATATAGTTCAAAAACACAATATATATATATATATATATATATATACAAATGAATAAGTATCCAAACCAGAATTCATATGGATATTATTATTACCATTATTATCATAATCATGATTATTATTATTATTATTATTATTATTATTATTATTATTATTATTATTATTATTATTATTATTATTATTATTACCATTATTATCATCATAATGATTATTATTATTATTATTATTATTATTATTATTATTATTATTATTATTATTATTATTATTATTATTATTATTACCATTATTATCATCATCATTATTATTATTATTATTATTATTATTATTATTATTATTATTATTATTATTAAGGCAGCGAGTTGGCAGAATTCCTAACTCGGTGGACGAAACACCTAGCGGTATTTCGCCCGTCGCTACGTTCTGAGTGCAAATTCCGCCGAACTAGACTTTATATTTCATTCTTTCGGAGTCGATAAATTAAGAAATTTGAGTACTAGAGTCGATGTAATTGACTATCCCCTCCCACAAATTTCAGCCCTTGTGCCTATAATAGAAAGGATTATTATTATTATTATTATTATTATTATTATTATTATTATTATTATTATTATTATCATTAGCAGTAAATATATAGATAAACAATTAATTATAATAATATCAATAATATTAGTGGCCAGGAATAAAAAATGGCGTTATATGGAAAACCAATAAAATTTTATAATTCATAAATATAATAGAGGGTCAATAAGTACCACCTTGCCAGAAATAAGAGTTAACATATGCGCATATAAATATGTGCATGTATATACATATATTTCCTTTCCTGACCGTCTGATAATACATTAAATGTACCACGTCCTCGCGTTGTTTTCTCATGTTTGTTCTTCTTTGTTTGGATTCACTATATATATATATATATATATATATATATATATATATATATATATATATATAAATATATATATCCGTATGCTGGTGTGTATCTATTTATATTTACTACATACATATTCATATATTCATAAATATACCGCCATGCGTACAAGAAAGCAAGACTACATGTGAATATACTATTCTATGTGACTGTATATATAAATACACAAACGTAGAAGATATCTTACGAAACAGTCGTTATTTTAACGAGATACATCTTGTAATCATCTGAAGAGATACATCTACACCGACAGATACTCCTGAACCAGTTGTTCAGTATCCCACCCGTGAGGGATCGATGCTAGATCGATCAAAACAATTGTCTTGATTAATAAACATTCTCGTATCTTCCATTTTTCGTGTCTCACATTGATCTAATATATAACGAACACAGTGAAAGTGAACCTGTATTTCCCGTAAGCTACCAGGTATATACCATACGATTTATTATCTAATATATAATTACACACATATATATTTCAGGCGGTGCTCCAGTATGGCTGCAGTCAAATAACTGAAACAAGTAAAAGAATTAAAGAATATATATTTTTACAA
>NC_142944.1:25106259-25108759 GCF_046866305.1 Octopus bimaculoides | reverse complement strand
AAGACAGAAAGAAGATAGTACATCAAATATAGATGAATAATATAGAGAACAGTGAACCAATATATATATTGATGTAACCTAGGAATAAAAATAGCAACGAAATTAAAATGCAAGTAGTCAAACATTGCAGTTTCGGACAACAAAAGAAAACTCGTTTTAGTGTAGAAGTCACTTGGTCACACGAAATCAATATCATAAAAACTGAGTTGAGGAAGGGATATATGGATCATTTATGTGGCGACTGCAATCCAGTACCTAAATACACTTTTACATTTATACAATTAACAACACACCTGGATGTATGGAAAGTTGTATGAATATACAGAGACACAAAGACACACACACACACACACACATACACACTCATAATATATATATATACATATATAATATATATACGTATATACATATTTTATACACAAACACGAACTCGAATGCGCAACACCTCAGACATAAATCATACATGCAATACAATAAGCACATGCACACATACATACACATATATATACGCACCCCGCGCACACACTTTCAGGCACGGACGAAAGTCCACTAAGCCTGAAGTGCTAACGTATGTGTGCATGTGTGTGTGTTTATGTGCATGTATGCATGTATGCATGTGTGTGATTATATTCACGTGTGTATGTGTGCGTGTGTCATTCTGTTAGTATTTGACACGGCATCACCATCGTTTGACAACCGGTGTTATTGTGTTGACGATCCCGTAATTTAGCAGTTCGTAAAGAGACCGAAAGAATAAGTACCAGGCTTTAAAAAAGTACTGGAGACGATTCATTCGACTAAAAATTCTCCAAAGCAGTGCTCCAGCATGGTCGCAAATACAAATATCTAGAATATATATGTTTAGAATAACATCGCAAATACACAGTAAGACAATTCAGACATCTATTTTATAAACAATTGTAATATAAGGATTAAAGTTGTTCATAAGTAAATCTATGGTTGACAATTAATCAACGAATCAATAAGATGTATATATATATATATATATATATATATATACACACATCACTCAACGCGTACTCGCAGTTACATACAACATGCACTTAATACAGTTTCCAATTACCTAAATTATCATGAGCGTCGGAGATGTCCACCACTTCTTTAATTCGAGGACAGAGCCTCCATGCATCAGATGCATACTTCCTTAGATATCTCATCATTTAATGACGTCCATTTATTATAAAACTTGTGATTCTTCTCTGACGTTTTAACATTTGTTCGCTATACTTTGTGTGCTTATGATAATTATCTCAAATATCCGCACAAGTCAGAAATTTGAAGGTGGATTGAGTCGATTAAATTTGATTTCAATATATGACTGCAACTTTATTTTATTGCCATCAGAAGGAGAGAAAAATTTGACCTCGGCTAGATTTAAACTTTGAATATAAAAACACGCAACAAATGACAGAAGATACTCTCTTGGCACTTTACAAATCTGACAAATCACACAATCTGCAAGCATATTGATAATTGTTTCGAATTTTTGCACAAGGCCTGTAATTGTAGCAGGAGGGGTGGAGTCGATTACATTGACCCTAGTGCTTCTTTTCTCGACTTTAAGGGGTGAAAGGCAAAGTCGATTTGGGCGGAATTTGAGGTTAGATTTGATAATATGTTAACACTAGCAGATACTAAATTGAATAGCAATTGATCTTATTTTCATTTCATACCCTTCAAGATCGACGAAATTACTGTCATTATTATTATCGGATGCATTAAAGGCGGCGAGCTGATAGAATCGTTAGCACGGGCGAAACGCTTAGTGGCATTTCGTCCGTCTTTACGTCCTGAGTTCAAATTCTGCCGAGGTTGACTTGCCTTCATCCTTTCGAGGTTGATAAAATAAGTACCACTCAAGCACTGGGGTCGATGTAATCAATTTATTCCGTCTGCGAAATTGCTGGCCTTGTGTTAAAATTTGAAACCAATATTGTCGGGTCAATCGACTGGAAGTAGGTTTAAAATATTCGATTTATTTAGTTAAGTTTATTACGTTTTGAGTTCGAATACAGGCAAAGACGGGTTTTCATCCATTCGAATACTGCTAAAGGAACTATGTACTATTTTCCATAAATAGTTATTGTATCCCACTGATATACAAATATATAGTCTTAGTAGTTGTAATAATGCAAGTAGGTATATATCAAACTGCGTATTTTGAGAGACATAGCGATAAGTATTTAGGTTATGATTTCAGCTACAACTCCAAGTGGAATTCCATGACGGATATATCAATAGCTGAGTTCCCCCAGCAGTAGGAGCAGCAACACTACACCCATCTTTATATCTACCAAAGCCCCTTCAACAACAACGGAAGTAGCATGGTTAATAACCGAAGCTTAATGAACGCACAATCAACAAGCATTTTGAATTTAACCGTTCCTCATACACACACACACACACACACACACACACACACACATATATATATATATATATATATGTATATATATATATATATATATATATATATATA
>NC_142944.1:25086259-25091259 GCF_046866305.1 Octopus bimaculoides | reverse complement strand
GCATATACACGTGTGTCTTTGTAAATATGTTTTTATACATTTATGTATGTGTGTGTTTGTAAGAGACAGAATGTGAGTGAGTCAAGGGGTGTGTGTGTACGTGTGTATGTGTGTGCTTGTGTATGTGTGTGAGACAGAGTGAGAGAGCGGTGTATATGTAGTATTTACTCTCTCTCTCTCTCTCTCTCTCTCTCTCTCTCTCTCTCTCCCTCTCTCATACACACGAACACACAAAATAGAGAGTGAAGCTTTTTGCGGTTGTTACGTCAATACCGGAAATTGATATTGAGGAACCTTTTTAAAGAAGTGAATCTTAAATATAAAGCAATATTATTTATTTTTAATTAAAAAAATCAAATGAAGAGCCTAAGATTTATCCGAGGTCATATTATTCATGCATTACAAGTATGGAAGCATTTGGTGAAGTCGATTTCACGTGAAAAGCGATTACACACACATCTCTGTTTTATACATAGTATAGATGAAACCTTTCCATCAACTCGTAAGCTTTTTCATCACATTAGTGAAAAACTCTTTTGGTTCCGAAGAGAAGAACTCCGAAATGCCAGTTTCGACTTCTTCAGTTGTTTCGAGGGTTAATGCATTTAAAATACGAACAAATGGTAATCTAAAGGAGTAAGGCCTGAAGATGAAGAGGGCGGTATACAGTTGTATGGTTTGAACGAAGCTTGCTTGCTAATTCTTCAGCTGAAAATGATCTTTTACAATTTCTGCCAAAAGGAGCTTTTCATCTAACACAATTGCATGTCCTGTTCGAGCCTCATCTTTAAGCCTAAAATTTACCTTTCTGAATTTTACAAACTATCTTTTGCAAGTTTTTTATTTATTTCAGGCACTCTTTTCCATAAGCGAGTGAATATTTCGAATCGCTTCAGCTGCAGAGTTCCCTTTTTTAAACTTATAAAGCAGTACGTGCCTAAAATGCTCCTTAGATACTTTAGTGTTTGAAGAGCTATAATTAGTGAAATTTCAATCAGATTATACTAGAAAATGAAATTTAATTGGTTTAAATATGTCCAAATGCATATAGATATTGCTTGATGCATTATACATCCTAAAATATTGTTAAAGCGTTTATACATGTTCAACATTACTTATGGAATGACTATCTCGGTTCTACCATCGCTGAAGACCTCTCCCTGGATCCTGAGATCAACAGGCGAATCGGACAAGCATCGTCCACATTTACCAGGATCACAAAGAGAGTTTAGGGGAAAAAACTGGCTGCAAACACCAAGATTGTTGTCTATAAGGTGTGCGTCCTTAGTACGCTACTTTATGGCAGTAAGACGTGGAACCACTAGTCTAAACAGGAGCGCCGTCTCAACGTCTTTCATCTTCGTAATTTAAGATACATCTTGGACACCGACCACATCAAGAACACCGAAGTCCTCAAACGAGCCAAGATACCCAGCATACACATTTTATTCCAGCAACGTCATTGCGCTGGCTCGTTCATGTTCATCGCATGCCAGACAGAAGGATCGCAAAACACCTCCTGTATGGGTAATTGGCTACCGGCACAAGAGCATGAGGACATCTTCTTCGTTTCAAAGATATCTGTAAGAGAAATATGAAGTCACTTGATCTGGTCGTCTTAAGATGTGAGGAGGTTGCCCACAATAGAAACAAATACTGCGAAAGGGAATAAAGAGATGAAGAGAGCAGAAAAAAACTGGTACTCACCATCAGAGAAAAGCGCAATGGATGGAAGGAAAAATCAGCTGCACCGGCAGAGAGCTCCTTCAAATGCAGTCGCTGTATGCGTATCTGCCACTCCCATGTCGGCCTATATAGCCACCACAGACGCTGCACCACCACCAGCCGCTGACACGAATTCTTTGGGCGCAGATCCATGACCTCTCGAGACCGACAGATGCCTACTACAACACACACACACATATCACAGACTACTTTTAGTTCCTATCTACAAAATCTTCACCCACAAAACGTTTCGTCGGCCCGAGGTTAAGATGGAAGAAACTTGCTCAAGGTTCCACGCACTGGATTGAATCCAGGACTATGTGGTTGAGAAAAAATTGTGAAACCCCACATATATATATATATATATATATATATATATATATATATATATATATATATATATATATATATATATGTATATATATACAGGGTGATTCAAAAGTCTCCATACACAGGAACAATTTATCTTTTTATAAGAAACAGTTAATAAGAACAGTTTTTTTTATTTATTTGATAAGCTCACTATGGTTACCATTGTTTTGAATACACATTGCAATACGTTAACCCCAATCATTGTGAACTTGTAATAGCACATCTAGTGATACGTGTGCAAATGAGTTGGTGATGCTTTCCTTTAAATGATTTATGTCTTTTATCTTTCTGCGATACCCCATGCCTTTCAAATGCCCCCAAAGATAGAAATCAAGAGGGACCAGATCAGGGAATCTAGGGGATCTTATAAACTGTTTCTTATGAAAATATAAATTTTTCCTATGTATGAAGACTTTTGAATCACCCTGTGTATACACCAGAGTAAACACAAATGTGAAACAAGGTGGAAACAAATAGTACTCGAATACAGGAAGTAGAGTAATATGCTCTATTAATAAAGCGGCAAAGACATCACAAAAACTATTACTCAGAGTTTCACGTTCCTGTTCATCGAAGTTTTGGATCACAGTTTTCGTAGGTCCAAAACTGTCCGACGAAGGATAAATGAAACTCTGAGTAACAATTTTTGTTATGTCTTTACAGCTTTATTGATAGAGTGCATGTATATATATATATATATATATATATATATATATATATATATATATATATATATACACACTGAATTGTGGTAAGGTATGGAAGGTTTTCGGAGGACCGGAGAGATTATGTCTGGGTGAAGAATTATACGAGATATAGTACTATACAGAATACCGAAAGGATCTTCACCTCTTACATCACACATTTCTTCCTACTTCAACGCCGAGATGGTATAATTTCCTGGGAGAGAGATAATTTTGCGGCTGAGGATAGCTTTACATTGTAAATTATACACATATTATATTATGTTATATTATACTATGTTATATTATATTATACACATGTAAAGCTTGAAACACGTGTACCGCGGAATCCTGTTGTTATTTTTGGGATTTACAATTTATATATATATATATATATATATATATATATATATATATATATATATATATACACATATATAATGTAGGTAGGGTAAAATTCCAGCTGTTTCTTCAAGTGCATCTTAAGTTGAAGCACATCTCGAATTAAGGGGAATAAAATCAAAATAAGCAACAGGATATCAAGAAGGGATATTTTTTCTTAAATATTTTAACAGAGCAAGAAGATGGAAAAAAATTCATGTTGTCACTATTGTAGCTAAAGAAAGACTACAACTTCTAAGAATCGCATGGAGCATAGTGGGGTCATAGGGTTGTAATTCATTTCTAATTTACTTATCTCTTTATCAACTATTAAATCTAAGACTAGAAGTCTGTGCCTATTTTGAATGAAAGACAAGAGTTAGTTGACAGCTCATGGCTAGGTATGGTCATAAATATTATCATGCGCATCCCTTTTCCCCAAGGAAGAAATAAGGCGTAGTCAGTTGGATATAAGTAAGTGTCTATAAAAGAGGCAGGGTAGGAGTAGACTTTAAATCATGATGTTAATTACCAGTTAAAAGGGGCAAGATACTAAGAAACCTAAGCTGTTAATACAGAGGAAATTTTATTTAGGGGCACTATGTGTGATTGTTTATAAACAATATTGTTATTTTGTATAAAAATAAAATTTAAGAATTTCAAAAATGATATCGCAACCAATATAGGTAAAAGGTGTGTACATATCAATTATAAACATTAAAAAGGAAAGATTACATAGAACCAGTTTAATATTCATTCATGTACTGTATTAATTACTTATTAGGTGGTTTCTATAAAGACTGCTCAAGGCATTTACATATGGAATAATTGGAGATATACATACTATCTACTAATTTTAAGCCATAAATCAGAAAAGTGTAAAAATGCTTAGAAATACACACACACACACACACACACATATATATCTCTAGTACTCTATTACTTGTTTCAGTCTTTTGACTGTGGCCATGCTGGAGCACCGCCTTTAGTCGAGCAAATCGACCCCAGGACTTATTCTTTGGAAGCCCAGTACTTATTCTATCGGTCTCTTTTGCCGAACCGCTAAGTTACGGGGACATAAACACACTAGCATCGGTTGTCAAGCGATGTTGGGGGGACAAACACAGACATACAAACACACACACACAAACATATATATATACATATATACGACAGGCTTCTTTCAGTTTCCGTCTACCAAATCCACTCACAAGGCTTTGGTCGGCCCGAGGCTATAGTAGAAGACACTTGCCCAAGATGCCACGCAGTGGGACTGAACCCGGGACCATGTGGTTGGTAAGCAAGCTACTTACCACACTGCCACTCCTACGCCTATATATGTACATATATGCATATATACACATTCACAAAATATTTATACGTTTATACAGATATAGTATAGATTTCTCGCATAGCCTTAAGAACAAGAAAAATAACTTATAAATGATAAGAGGTTAATAAGTAAGGATGTCAAAATAAGAAAACAAAATAATAAGAATTTATAGAAAATACTAAGAAATACATATAACCTGCATATAAAGAGACGGGATTAAAATTAGAGGTAGAGAAAAGATAAAGGTAACCCGAAAGGAGGGAGTAATCGGTATGTAAGTAGTGAGGGCAGTTAAATGTATTCAGACCGAAGAGATTTTTATAAGTTGTAATGTTACAGGTGTTGTTGTATGTATGATTTTATAGTTTCTAGGGGGTATATGATATAGTCAAAAGGAGACTTACTTACATAAAGTTACTACAAGTATACAAAATATGATCAGTAGAGTAGAACATCATAGAAAGGAAAATAATGTAATCACCAAAATAGGCTGACGTCAGACTAAC
>NC_142944.1:24951259-25073759 GCF_046866305.1 Octopus bimaculoides | reverse complement strand
TCATTACCCTAAACAGACTTAGTCACAGCATAATCTTCATCCTCCTGCTATACTTTGCAATCTCCTTTCTTTTATTATACTCTATATTCCTCCCTTCGCCTTCCACTACACTTATTCCGCGCTATTTTCTACTTTCATTCAAAACCAATCTATTTATAATGCATGTCTTTCTCTACAATCTCGGATTCATTTATTTGAAATAGAGTTTTTTTCCTTTTGTATTATTTATATTAACTAATATATTAAAGATTAATTTCATTCGTATCCTCTACATCATCATCACCATCGTCGTCTTCGTCGTCGTCATTTATCATCACCATCATCACTACCACCAATATCACCACTGCCACGAACACCACATCCAGAAATACTGCTATCACGACGACAACCACCACCGTCACCAAGACCACCATCGTCATCAGTATTATTACTATTAGTTGCAGTAAGGTGGTGAGGTGGCAGAATCGTTAGTACGCCGGGCAAAATGTTCCGAGGTATTTTGTCCGTCTTTAGGTCCTGAGTTCAAATTCCACCGGAATCGACTTTGACTTTTATCATTTCAGGGTCGATGTAATCGCCTCACCCCTTTCTCCAAAATTTTAGTTCTTCTACCAATAGTAGAAAGGATTATTAATATTATTATAACAGAATCTGAAAGGCCAGGTGAAAGTAGTGAATATCATTCATCGCCTCGGTTGTGTACTACCGCCTAGCCGTCGTACCTTGTCCCAAGGAAACACAACAGATTTGTGGGACAGTTTCCGCTGGTCATAAAATCCATCTATAATCAGCACCCACACTGTGACAGACTTAGGATGTCATCCTTAATGATGCGGCTGCAGAAATATTTAAATCACTGGGATGGTGTGAACGAAGGCGATGAAAACAAGGGTGAACTGATGTGGGCGTCCTTCGTAGGACACGTCTTCTCGCAGCTCATTTCATTGACGGAGATGCAGTCATGGGTGAAACGTGCACCAAGTTTGGGCGCTTGGCATCTAGAATGTTATCTGGCACTCACTACATTTACTAGCTGGAAAGAATTTGTAGCAGGAAAACAGCGCAAGATTTCTATAGTTGAGTTTATGAGCAACGATAGCCTCGGGTTGACTGGGCATCGACAAGAATAATCTGAGTGATCTCTCTCGGGGTATTTTGGGGCGAAGCTCATGAACAATTTCCCAAAATCTTCGGCATAGTGGTTTTAGAGGGGATCATCACCTACTCAAGAAAGCTTTTCAGGCATGGAAGTTCTAACAGCCAAACCTGTCCGAGATGCATGCAGGGGGATGAAACCGCCCTGCATGCAATTGCTCAGTTCCTACGCATTAGAATTCTGAGCTTGTTATGAACAGCTTCACTGTCATATAACACGAATCCAGCTGTCCGCCGAGTGTATATTGAAGATCGATTCAATATCTTCCGTTAGCAGAGAAGGGAAGCAGATCTTTCTCTACTTAGTGACTGTGGCTAAAGAGGCTATGTGGTGGATCCATTTGAAATTTTTGAAGACAGGCACTTTCCTATCTAGCCAAGTCCTCATCAATGTCTTTAAATATCATTTGAAGAGGAAAGTGACATTGAGAGAGAGGTGTTGCTTGTAGTGTGTTTATTAAAAAATGGATGATCAAAAGATGGACGAGAGTGGCAAGACTAGTGAGACTGAATGGATCTACTCTGAAAATGCTTTTCTTAGTAGGAGAAAAGGAACTGGAGGATAACATTTCCCATGCCTTGCGGACGACAGAGTAATCTGGGACTTTTGAGTGGGATTTACCCCAAATAACTCTAAGCGGACTGCCTCGCTATTAGGGATTCTATTTATTAATCATTTATTTCTCTAACTGCTATTATTATTATTATTATTATTATTATTATTATTATTATTATTATTATTATTATTATTATTATTATTATTATTATTATTATTATTATTATTTCTTCGTAAGACAGTGTAGGTAAAAATGCACCGGAGTCTTTAGTCATCTGTCAGGTCACGACAAGGACATCAGACAGATAATACTTTCCTTAAGATGTGCGTTGTGCCCAATAAGGCTGCTTTTTGCATGGGATTTCTAGTTGCCTTAAGAAGTCTTGAAGTTTTAATGGAATTGAGCTCAACGCTCCGACCACCACTGGTATTACTTTTACATTACCCTCTCGCATTCCATACAGTCTTGCCATTTCCGCTTTCAATTCGGAGTACTTGGTGATTTTTTCAACCTTTTTACTCACAACATTTATGCCATTTGGTATGGCTACATCAATGATCTGACAGTGTTTGTCTCTCTTATTCAATATGATAATATCCGGCCGACTGTGTTCGATTATACGATCCGTCTGAAAATCATGGTCCCACAGTATCGTTACTTTTCCATCCTCCTGCATAATTTTACTTGGTACATGCTTATACCAGTTCTCTGTTACTTCATATTGGTATTTACGGCAACAGATCCAATGAAGATAAAGCCACTTTATCGTGGCGGCAGTTGTATTCTTTTTGTGCAAGGCTCTCACATTCACCTATCAAGTGGGTCACATTTTCCACACTCTTTCCACAGAGTCAGTATTTCTGGTTGTCAGAAGTTTTATAGATGTTATACTTCACTGAATTAATAGCGAGAGCCTAGTAATGTGCAGCAATAATCAGACTTTCGGTGGTATGCTTCAAATTAACTCGCTCAGCCATTCCCACGATGCTGTATTATTACCATATTCACCCTTTTTGATACGCCTCGCTGACCTTGACTGTCGTTTCTCTGTGTAGAATGTCATCAAGCTCCAAAATCCCTAAATATCTATACTCACTACCATGGTCTCTACTGATGGTAACCGCAATCCTCTGCAGGCTGCCTTCTTCCCTCCTTTCATATTTAGTACTGAGCTTTTGGTAATCGCAAATTCCATACCGATGTCCCTACCACACTTCTGGATTGTTGGTTAAGGAATCTATCTGTTGTTCAGATTTCCCAAACAATTTCAGGTCATCAATGATGGGCCTTTCTTCCCACATCGGTAACCCATCTTAACTTGCCTAAGGCATAATAATAATGCCTGCAGATGTTTGGTGCTGCTGACAATAGCACAGATGTTCTGATGCATACCATGAAAGAGTGGAAGACCAAATTGTACTGAAGTAATATATTCCTTGGAGAAGTTAATATTAAAAGGGGAACTTAGTTTCATTGTTATGGGTATTATTGAAATTACAAATAGTAACAGAGAAAACGAGTTACCTTGGAAGATTCCCCTTTTAATATTAACTTCAGTACAATTTTTTGAGGGAATATCACCAAGAGAATTCTTAGTGATTGCTGCAGGAAACACCTTATGCCAACTGGAGGGACGGACAAACTGCCCCTCTAAACAAAAACAAATAAGTTTTCCTTTTCTTTTCGTTTTGTTTCTGACTACATGGACGTGCACAGAATAGGCAGCCTGATTGTACGTGGCCTGAGATCTCCTGCTCAACGACCTCAGGGCACTGAATACTGATGTGGTGGCCATTAGTGAAACTAGAATTTCCGACTCACGGGACCAATTTTTGCTGACTATGAGGTGTATGCACCTCCAAGTCGATCGGGCGCAGGAGGCGGAGTAACCGTGATGGTTCGGAAAAATATGGATCTTGTTATACAGACGACCTTCCTGTGCCATCTATTCCCCGACAAGCACAGGACGATCAGATTTCTTCAGACGTCTGGAAAGTTTCCTGGGAACGTCCCGCTCGTTAATGTTAGGGGGGAGTGGAATGGAGTTTTTCTTGTAAGGTGGAAATGTGTAGGTTTAGCAGATAAGGGAGGAAGGAGCCAAAATGTCGCAAATTTGCTCAGACGATTCCAGTTGGCTGACAGGTAGCGACTAGATTTCCCGGATGTGCCGCATCGGATCACCAAGGTCGTATCTAGAAAGGGTATATTGTAGAGTAGAAGATAAGGATAACATAAATTGTCCACAATTTAAAGTAGTCGTCTGCACAGACTACAAATTCGTGATCTGTACAGTCGACTTAGATAGGCTCCATTGGGCGGGGACCCAATTGCTGGAAGCTGAACGCGTCGTTGCGAGTGCGTAAAGATTTCAGAGACCGGAAAAGGGTGATTAGATTACAATGGATAAGGTTTAGCAAAGGACTAACAGTAGGAAGAAGCAGAGTAGAGGCGGAGCTTGTCAGGAAGTTAGACGAAGCTTTTTAAAAAGGCATCGTGACTGACGTTCTCGCTGCGAGATTAGCACACAGTCAATTCTTCAACGCGAAACACGATGCTAGCATTGTCAGAGCTAAGGCACATGCACTTGGACACGAAAGGACTAAAGCTGTTCAGTGGGCCTGAGTGGCAGAGACAACAAATCCACGATCTGATCCTTGCTAGACCACGACGAGTAAATGATAACTGATCCAAGACAGATGTGTAACGTTTTTCATCAGCGCTTCGCTCAACTGTTCAGTCCGTCAACTGTTCAGTCCGTCAACTGTTAAGCCGGGTCGCAGGATGGATTTCACGTCCTACTTCAACGGGCTGCTGCGGCCCTCGCCGACTGACACGGAGAGCTACGATAGGCCGATAACAGCCTTTGAAATACGGGAAACAATGGTTAGCTGCACGTGGCTAAATCACCTGGTTTGAATGGTCTGCCCTACGAGCTTTATGCTTACATGCCAGACTGGTTCAGCGACCTCTTAGCAAACGTTTACTGCAACTGGCAACTGAATGAGAGAATTCACAGTTTTATGAGCCGAGGAGCAGTGGCATTGCTGAGAAAAGACCCGAAAAGGGGGGGATTGTTTTGAAAACTTTAGGCCCATAACTCTGCTGAATGCAGAGTTCAAAATTTTGGCCAAGGTATTAGTTACGGCGTTGGCGCTTGTCGTCGGTGATAGGGGGGGGGGCACAGACAGGCGTCATCCAGAAAAGATCGATCTCCGACAACATCCACTTCATGCGAAACATCATTGTGAAAGTGGCTAAAGAACCTCGTACGGGTGGAGCCCTGATCAATTTAGATCAGTCTAAAGCTTTCGATAGGGCCGGCCATCTCTACTTTGCGGTGGTTCTCAAAGCAGCCCCTGTACCCAGGGGCTGGATCACTGCAATGCATAGTGACATCTGTTCAGAGGTCAGAGTGAACGGTCGCCTCTCAGAGATAGACTATTCAGGCACGGAAGTGCCGTTAGCCGAGCATGTCCGAGGACGACGAGACGGTCCTGCATGCACTCGTCCAGTGCTCGAGCATTGCTGACATGCGGGTTTATGTCGAACACCTGCTCTCGCTTGTAGGACGGACCCGGCTGTCAATAGAATTCATCATGAAAATCACCCCGCTGCCTTCCTTTAACCGGGAAGGAAAGGCTGTTTATATGCATAGTGGCCATGGCGAAAGAGGTTTATGGTGGATGAGACTGAAGGGCTGAAGACAAACATTTTTCTCTTTGGCCAATCCCTGATCAACTTCGTCAAGTTTCTCTTAAAAAGGAAAATAAGGGTAGAGAGGAAAGTGTTGCCTTCTAGTCAGTTTGCCGAGAGCTGCATGAAAGTGGCGAGAATAGTGCATGTGAACGGGCTTGCCCTGAGCATACACCTGTAGTTGAAGAAAAAGGAAGGAGAAGAAGCACCTGCTACAAAAGTCAGGATACCGATGGTTTTTATGAGGTTTTTCCATGAGCAGCCCTCGAACGTCTCATATTGAGGAATACACGTTGCTGAATTTTTTTTTTTTTTTGTTTACACGCAAAACCCTCACAACAACACACACTCACACGTAACTTGAGTAGAGTTCTTTGTGCAACATGTGGTCGATCATTGTCTTGCATGAGAATTGGCTTGTTTCTATTGAACTTTGCGACGGAAGCTGGACGTTTCGAGGGGCATTTTGCGTGAACTAGAATATGGAAGGTTCGTGACAGCTTATGCGGACGGCATTATAGTAATAGTGTCGGTGATCTCGGAAATCGAGGTGATCGGCACTAAATTAAGGAAGTACGAAGCAGTGTCAGAAGCAAAAATTAACCAGAAACTAGTGGGCCTGCAGCTCCGGCATCTAGGTGGAACTTCACCGCTTCTGAGGAATTTCATTGTTTGAATTTTGTCGTTAATTTGTTTTTGTGTGTGCTACGCCCCACTTGTTACCCGTTTTTGTATTTCCGTTTTTTGTTTTTTCGTCCCTTGTGGCCAATAAAGGAAAGATTATTGTTGTTGTTAATATTATTATTATTATTATTATTATTATTATTATTATTATTATTATTATTATTATTATTATTGTTATATGTTTAACTTTTGTTTTTTATTTGTACAAGTTGACTTCAAGTCTCAACAAGAAGTTCAAGTTGGTTTTGTGCCTAGGGTGTCATGTATTTGGTTCTGCACATAGTATTCTTCTAGAGAATGTTTAAAAAAACATAAGAAAGCAATAAGTTTGTTTTAAAATTTGAGATTACATAGACAGTATTCTATGTAGGATATAGGCAGTTCCTATTAACACTATCCTTTGAATTTCTGCCATTTTAGTGTCTGAGCTAAGTAGGAATCAACTCCTTTTGATATCATTCCTAGGGCACCTATGACAGCAGGTATTGTTTTAGTCTTGAGGTTCCACATTTTGCTAATTTCTATTTCAAGTTCTTTAAACTTGCTCAATTTTTGGTAGGTCTTCACAGATACATTTATGTCGATTGGAATAGTTATATTAATGAGGAGGCATGGTTTTTATCTGAAGTCCTTCAATATAATTCTGGCCTATTCGCATCTATCTTTCTGTCAGTTTGAATGGTGAAGTTTAAGAGGAGTGCGATGTGATCATTTTCAAGCACTGGCGGTGGTTTGTGTTCCCACCAGTTTTTATCATGGGGCAGGTCCAGAATATTGCATATTACACAGTGAGTATACTGTGCTGCTCTATCATGCCTGTTGAGATACTCTGTAGGCGCAAGAAGATTGCACATGGAGACAACATGATCAATGGTTTCATTTTGTTGTTTATATGACATGTTGGGCTACTACCGTTCTTTAATATGTTGGCCTGGTAGTTTCTTACAAGTAGGCATAAATCTTGGGATGCTATGATAAACCCTTCTGTTTTTGCTTTAAGACACTAACCATTGATGGGTAAAGGCTTTGTCAACATCGGCATTATTAGCTCTCTTTGGGTATTTGCCATTGAGAGGTTTTTCTTGCCATTTATCAGTAAGAATATCTAAGCCAGCAGTTTTAGCACGGATTTTCATACACTTACCTTTTACTATGCTTGTTTCCAGTACGTCTAATTCTGGGATTTGTTGTATTTGGAATTAGGGTTAGAGTTTTAACATCCAGTGATCAGAGTTTTTCAGGTAAGCGTTTAGTCCAATTGTTACAGTCTTCATTGTTAATTCCAGTTGTAAAGGTCCACGGCCACTCTCTTTTCTTGGCAGGTAAAGTCATTCTGTATCTGCATTGGGTGGTACATTCTATGCATTGTCAACAGTTTTCGTATTTTTCTGTCAACATTACATATTTTAGTAATTGACCAGTTAATAATATTGAAACTGTATGTCACGACTGGTATGGCTAGAGCATTGATTGCTTCGATCCTGTTTTTTGCGTTCAGCTCTGTCTTCAGTATTGCTCTCACCCTGCGATAACATTCTCTTCTGATCCTTTCCCTCATCACTGAATGCTTGATATTGTCCTCTTCAATTACCCCTAGGTATTTGTAGCTCTCCACTGGTTCTAACTCCTTTATGGCATTCTGCTGGTCAAGATTAACATTGAATGTTTCTGTCATTTTCTTTCTCTGATAAAGGTAGATTTTGCACATTTATCGAGGCCAAATTGCATCCTGATGTCATCACTGAACTGTTTAACAATTGCTAGTAATCCCTGTAGTTTTTGGTCATTTTTTGCAAATAGCTTTAAATCACCCATGTAAAACAGATGATTTATATTTTTATTAAACATTTTCTAGCTACATTGTACATCATCAAACAATTTCGAGAGAGGTATAAGGCTAGGCGAAACAGGAGTGGTGAAAGAGAGTCACCCTGGAAAATGCCACATGAAATTCTTACATCTGCAGCATTTAGAAATTCATTGTCACTGTTCAAAGTCAGTGTGGTTCTCCATGATTTCATACTTGGAGACAAGAAGTTTCGCTGAGTAGGTGCTATTTTATACATTTCCAGACAGTTCTTAATCCAGCTATGTGGTAGACTATCAAAAGCTTTTATATAATCTACCCAGGCTAACTAACAAGCAAATCTGTGGTATTAAGCAGAATATTTGCTGTAGCCCATCTTTTATACCAAGACAAAACATTGTACATGATAACACTTCCGATCAATTAAGATCAGAAGCCATGAGAGCCACTGCTTGGTACTGCATCCGGGCATTTACTACTACTACTACTACTACTACTACTACTACTACTACTACTACTACTACTACTACTACTACTATTATTATTATTATTATTATTATAAAACAATGCGAAGAGCGCAGTGCCATTGCAATAAATGTTTTATTGGTTGAACGATATTTCGACCGCTACCCCTGTCTTTGTCGATTTCAAAATGAAATGTAAGAGATACAAATTTAAAATTATAGAAATTCAAATACAAAATTTAAACGAGGCAACCAGAGTTCCCACGTGAATGGAATGACATCATTAATGTTCAATTTTCAAGTTTACAACTGGCAAAAAGAAAAACAAAGAATGAGAAAAAAGAAAAAAATGAAAAGGAAAGAAAAAGAAGAATATTCAATCAAGCAGTTTTGTGTAAATATGATGAAATTCTGTCATTTTATTCATCCCTCCATGTCATGACGTAAATAACTCACGATCATATTTCTCCTCAGAAGATTCAGAATATTTAGTGAGAATATGCACTTTCAAGTCTTTTTCAAAATTGCAGCCGTTTGAAGCGAAACTGTTCAACAAGTTCTGTCGAACTCTTGTTATTTTGCCTTTCGTCATACCTGTGCCCATTGAATCTTTTGTTTAATTGTTCTATTGTACAAGCAACATAAATCAAGTTTTGTTTCTTGCAATCTGCTGCGTACACCAAATGGGAATTTCTACACATCTTACCTGTTATGATTCCTGATGGAATTGATGTGACTCATGTTGTTGCACAATGAACAGGGCTTAGATCTCTTGCGGCTATTTTACAAGTTATAGCGTGCAGGAACTCCAATGCTGGTTTTCTTGGAGTCAGAAATAGAGGTTAATATTTCTCTCATATTTTTATTCTGTCTAAAGTCTATAATAGACCGCTGAGGAAATATCTATTTGAAATGAAGTTGTTTTTCGCAACTTTCATGTAACACTTTTGAAATTCTAACGAAATTTCTACTAAAGGAATTCTGTCACATATTGTATTTTGTTTGATAAAATTATGCGTGGAAGCTTGACTTTCCTTGCTGATCATAGGTATATCGTTTTCAAAACTTCATATGAAGAATTACCTGTCGATCCAAACTCCAATTACAGTGAAGAACTTGACAAAATACTTCTGGAAATGGAGGAAAACAATTTCATTAACAAAACCGAATCCAGGATTTTACGGTCAGAAGAAATAACACCTATATTTTATGGTCTCCCTAAAATACACAAAAAGTACGAAAGATTTCCTTTAATACGCCCAAGTTGTAGTGGATGTGAATCTTGTACAACCAAAATTTCGGAGTGACTGGGTGGCTTTCTGCTCCCTGTCGCAAGATGAAGTTCCTATGTTCGAGATACTGTTGATTTTATGTCTAAAATTAACTTGCTTCTTTATATCCCAATATTGACCATGATGAAGGGGTAAAGCATGCATGAAAGCTTTCGAGAAACGGTCAAACAAAAGTATTCCATCTAAATTTCTTTGTAGACTATTGAGGTTTGTGTTACAAAGTAACATAATGAAGTTTGGACAAAAGTTTTACCACCAGACGAGGGGTTGCGCCATGGGTACCACAATGACAGTTAATTTCGTTAATGTCTCCATGACGAAATTCGAGACACAGTTACTGAAAACATTCAAATCCCTATATGGTCATGAATCAATACTTTGGCTATGGTTCATTTATGACGTCTTTTTTGTCTGGGAAGGATCACAGGATAGTTTAATTGACTTCTTGCATTTCTGTGACTGTTATGCTAAAAACTATGGCTGTAAGTTTAACATTAAATACACGTCTAGTTTTTCAAAAACTAGCGTTGAATTTTTGGACACAAAAGCACGTGTAACCAACCATGAAGAACAAATTAGCAGTACAAAGAAATCAAATTGAATGAAGTCTGCCTATGTATGTATGCATATATCTATGTTGGTCGGTAGTTGCATACGTATGTGCATATATGTATATACATTCAATAAACATTCTATATACACATACATACACACACACACACACACACACACACACACACACACACACACACACACACACACACACACACACACACATATATATATATATATACATATATATACATATATATATGCATCTATGTATATATATATAATATTATATCATATTATATTATATTATATTATATTATATTATATTATATTATATTATATTTAAGACATTACGACACGTAAATGCTTAACGCTATGAGGGACTCTTAAAACGTCAAAACTACCATAATAAATATACAGTATACCGACAGCGAGGAAATACAACTTGGAAGCCGTCCCTTGAAAACAGATTCAGCCGCAAATCATATATATATATATATATATATATATATATATATATATATATATATATATATATATATATATATATATATATATATATATATATATATATATATATATATATATACATATATATATACATATATATATGCATCTATGTATATATATATATATATAATATTATATCATATATTATATTATATTATATTATATTATATTATATTTAGGACATTACGACACGTAAATGCTTAACGCTATGAGGGACTCTTAAAACGTCAAAACTACCATAATAAATATACAGTATACCGACAGCGAGGAAATACAACTTGGAAGCCGTCCCTTGAAAACAGATTCAGCCGCAAATCATATGAGTTCATGGTTAGTGTACATAATCCACTTTCTAATCGTGAGAGCAGACATAATGAAGACCCATAAAAATGAACAAAATTCAGCATACCAGAAGAACACCAAATGTATCCAACATAGCACATTTAAATGTTCATACTTATATATCTATGTAAGAGGCGCGCTTTTCAAATTACTTTTCTTTACAAGTGTATATTCAGAATAATTCAGCATTGAATATATTCCGGTTAAATTTAAAATTAAATATAGGATAAAGCCTACATAAGAATTGATTAAGTAGTCAGCGTGAAAACCTTATAAAAGGAAAAATTATAATTATTCCCTATAAATACGTTTATTATATTAAGGGCATTACTACACGTAAACGCTATGCGGGAATCTTGAAGTCAAAACTACCATAATAAATATACAGTGTACCGACAGCGAGAGAATGCAACTTGGAAGCTTCCCTTGAAAACAGATTCAGCCGCAACTCATATAATTTCATAGTTAGTGTACGTAACCCACTTTCTAATCGTCAGTGCAGGCATAATCAAGACATATAAATTTTTTCCTTATATGGTTTTCACGCAGACTACTTGATAAATTCATATATAGGTTTTATCCTATATTTAATTATATATATATACATGTGTATATAAATATACATTTATATACACACATATAAATGTGTATATACAGTGCCATAAAAGTGATGAGGTATGGGAGGTGAATGTATATTTAACGACTTGACATTCTTTGGAATACGGTCATTGTGCAATCTTCTTCATGTAGTATTAATTCCATCGTCGAAGAAATCATGCTTACATGTTTGTGTTAATGTGTACTCGGCGTTATACAATGAAACAGATTGTAAATAAAGAAAGTTAGCCCAGATCACCTGAACATAATCGTTACACCAACGATCAACTTTATGTTTATGTGTGTGTGGGGTGTGTTTGTTTTACTGCCTTGACATCGTACAGTAATGATTGTTTTATATATCTATATCTATATATATATATCAGTGATCATTTCTGGCAGGATTGCGGGTGTAGCCTACAAGTGAATCTACCAGAGATAACTACTGAACAAGAACAGTGATCGTCGACTAACGGTTGACAGCCGAAAAGAACGTGGATAATAACATTGCAAGCGCATCTGACTGTTCGATTCATTTCTGTACCCGATTGATGACATTTATCACTGGTTTTACCCATTGTTATGATATGCTATCTTCTATTGTCGGCATCTTTTACGACACGGGTATGCTAGTTATCATTATAAACCACTAAAAGCCTTGTGAAATACAGCAACCCAGTGTTTCTTGGCCCATACAGTTCCAGCGCGTCGACGACGAAAAATTGGATGACACGTCTGGACCCATATCTGTAGCAACTATAGTTTTTGAGCACGTATAATAGTGGATTTAATGAGAGGATGAAGAGCTATCATCTTAAAAGATACATTTTAGTAGTGAATGCAATCCAACTCAATTTGTTTCTTATCCCTCCCAAGAAGTGAATTGGTGTAGCAAGTTTTGGTTGTGTGTTCAATAATACACTAGTGGTTTTGGGAATGGCTTGCTCAGGTATTATAATGTTGTTGTTAGCACAATGATCCTGCAAGAATCGATTGAGGCATTCAGTGCTTTATTTGCACACAATGTTCTTGCCAGCTATTGGGCGGTAAGTTTTAGCGAAGATGGTTTGCCTACTTTGGTGGAATGAGAAGAGTAGTTGCCGTTGATAACCATTTCGGCAGTTCTTGTTACTTCTCCATAGAACCGTATGATACTTGATACTTTCTCTATAGAACCGCATGAGATCTCGCCGATGAAAGGCGAAATTCTTAACCTGTTAAGAAGTTTGGGCCGGGGGATTTCTTGTTTGACATTTACTGTAGAACAATTTCCAGTATTTCACGGTCTGTTTCATATTGTTTTTGCTGGACATGCTTGCAGTAGTCCTGGTCCAGTTCTTTTAGTCATACAGTTTATTTTTTGAATTCATAATTTGTGTCCCATACAAATTTCCAGTGGCCGTCAACCTAATCTTTTGCAGGAGCTGGGGAAGGTTTATATGTTATAGATTATATTTTAGTTTTTCAGCTCTGGCTGTGAGTTGCTCATTCAGCTGGTGCAGTTTGGAGTTTAGGCTTTTGAATACTGTATCACAGAATCGACACTATTTTTCTTTTTTCAGAAGTCTTCCTAATGTTGTGAAATTGTTCTCTGTATTAGACATCATAACTAAAACAATCTGTGAGATATTCTTCCGCAGGGATGAAATTTTTATCTTTTAAGTTACATAGATATGCTGTTTCGAGCTTTCTGTTTGTATCTTTGTGTTGTATATGTATGTATGTATGTATGTATGTATGTATGTATGTGCAGATTTATATGTTTTGTTTTATGTATGTATTCTCATGCATATACTTGTATATTTAATCATGCTCATATATACTTAAATGTTAAACTTGTGAAAAGTTTTGCAGATTTTTATAGCTGCAGTGATGGACTGGATCTGTAGTCTTCGAATTAGCTTTCTCTTTTCTGGTTTTGAGAAGCCTAATTTCTCAAGATTGGTATTTAGGCAGTATGTTATATATCCCAGTAACCCAATAATTACAAGTGTGTACCTGAACTTGTAATCTGGATACAGTAACTGCACATTATATGTATGTATGTATGTATGTATGTATGTATGTATGTATGTATGTATGTATGTATGTATGTTTGTATGTATGCATGTATGTTTATATGTATGTATGTAATCTATCTATCTATCTATCTATCTATCTATTTATCTATCTATCTATCTATCTATCTATCTATGTACGTACGTATGTATATAATTCCATTCAGGTTTCGGTTCCCCTTTTGTGTGTTTGTAGGATGTTCTGCGCAGACTGATGTGGACTATAACGTAATATAACAGCATGTCGGTAATGGGCATTTAAATTTCATAATTGCATGTCTGAATATTATTTCTCGCTCAGCTGTCTGACGATGTGTTTATTTATGTTTGTTTCTTAGGTGCATTTACGAATTGCGTCTTTAGGATAACATCATGTTATCAAACACTGAATCATGAGTAACAGATTAAATAAAGGAAGAGCAAATTCAAATACATATTTTTCTCTCTTTCTCTCTCTCTATCGCTCTCTCTCTCTCTATATACATATATATGCATGTGTGTGTGTGTGTATATATATATATATATATATATATATATATATATATATATCATATTTTATATCATATATTATACTATATCATATTATATTATACAACATTATATTATACGATATATTATTTTATGTAGTATTATAATTATATATCATATATATATTACTAGCTGGTCCTGTGGAAATTCAACGGGACAAAAAGTTAAAAGGATCTATTTAAGACAGAAAGGAGGATTTGCATTTTTATTGCTTAAAAATCTTACTGTTGCCTGGGCAATGACCGATGGAAAAATATACAATAACAATATATACACATATCATTGCCTAGCATTTCCTTCTATTGGAACTGCAAGAGAATATATAATTGTATATACTGTATTATGCAATATTTTATTTCTTTTATTCTTATATTTGTTTCAGTCATTTGACCCCAGGACTTATTCTTTGTGAGCCTAGTACTCATTCTATCGTTTTCTTTTGCCGAACCGCTAAATTACGGGGATGTAATCACACCAACATAGGTTGTCAAGCGATGGTTAGGGGGACAAACACAAACACACACAGAAATATATACACACATATATATACATATATGTATGTATGTATGTATGTATGTATGTATGTATGTACGTATGTATGTATGTATGTATGTATGTATGTATGTACGTATGTATGTATGTATATAGAGAAAGAGAGACAGCAGAAAGAGAGAGAGAGAGAGAGAGAGAGAGAGAGAGAGAGAGAGAGAGAGAGAGAGAGAGAGAGAGGGAGGGAGCTGAAATACCCGTCGTTGCCCGAGTTGAAGATTCAAGGAATAAACGGTAACATTACAAAGCAATTAACTCAGTAAATCTTCTGAAGAAATACGTATCATAGTTTAAGTTGATTTTTAAGAAATATTTTCAAAAACTATTATTTCATATTTCATTGCTTTAAACATATATGGTCTCTATGATTCTGCAAAACATTGTGCACATATTTAAATATTTTCCGTTGCCCAATTTCAATTTAAACATAATCTTAACCCTAAACTAAAGAACTCATTCTAAGTACTTACACCAGTCCTTAACCTTAAATCTTAAATGTAAGGCCGTATGTCCAAAGTCTAGCCTTCAGCTTATCTTTAAATCCTAAACCCTTACACTGTCCCAAATCCTAATCCTAAATAGACGAAGATTATCTTTTACGTAGGTTAGCAATCTGATACGTTTAAAGAAAGTCGAAACTAAGTTGAAAATGAAAAAGTACTACGAGGTACGTACTTTGAAATGAATAGAAGAAAGTTGTAAACATTTGCAAGTGTGTGTGGGGGGGGGGGGGGACAGTGTTTAACATATAAAAAAGGTGCTAAGAAACTTTCAGGGAAAGATATAAGACATTAACTGATACTTTCTAAAGCAATATCAAAACATCAGACACACCTAAGTTGTACTATTGCACTAACATGCAGAACCTAGATTTTTGCAAAGAATAACTGAGGATCTTTTTTAATTTCCAGTATAAGTTTTGATGTGACTGAGGATTTTCAGTCTTTGTTGAGAAACTCACTGGTATATTTCAGTTCCAGTACACAATTTCAAAGACTTGTAGTTGTTAATTCATTTCTGACAAGCTGATATTTCAGTACCCTAATTTGTTCGCATATTTTGCCTGTTTAGGTTAAACTTGTTGGCCAATTTATTATTATTGTTATTCTTAATATTGGTTATAATATTCTATTAAATTTAAAATTTTTGAATGTCACGGAGGCTTTGAAGTGAAAAGACGCGCACAATGTAATGAATATATTTTGAAAAATAGTTGGATACAATAAACTTGGATGATTGTCCTTAAATGCTAACGCAGAAAATGTGAAATCAATTGATATCAAGATATGTACTCTTTACTTTGTGATTTATGCAAAGGTAAGGCCTACTTATCTTATATTCGTTACATTTACAGTGCGCATTTCTTAATAGTGAGACATTTGTTGATTTGGAGTGTTGACTCCTATTTCTAGCTAACTGGTATTTCGGTACCCTAATTTATTTGTGTATATATATATATGTATGTATATATATATATATATATATATATATATATATATATATATATATATATATATATATATATATATATTTATATATATATATGGGAGAATATACGAAAAAACAACAACAGACGAGGACAGGTGGTGTAAATAACAAAAGGATGTATTAGTATGACGATCGGGAATACGGAAAGTCTTTGACGTTTCGAGCTACGCTCTTCAACAGAAAGAATACGGAGACAAGGAGAAAAACACGGAGAAAAAAATTGAATGGTGTTCAGTCAACAGTCAATCATGATATATATATATATATATATATATATATATATATATATATATATATATATATATATATATATATATATATATGTATATTTAAATATATATATATATATATATATATATATATATATATATATATATAATGTATGTATATATATATAGATATATATATATATATATATATATATATATATTTATATATATATATTTAAATATATATATATATGTGTGTGTGTGTGTGTGTATATATACATATATATATATATATATACATACATATATGCACATGGCAACCGGTGCAGGCTTGTTTAGGTTCCCGTAATTTAGCGTTTCGGCAAAAATTACGGTTCCAATAAGTTTCAACCCTTAAAATGTACTGGCGTCGAATTGTTCGACTTAAATCTTTCCAAGGCGGTGCCCCAGCTTCACCGCAGTCTAACACACACACACACACACACACACATATTGTTTTCCCAATTAATATAACACTATTTTGCCTTACTATATACATATTTATAGTTCATTTGTAGGTTTCCCATTTTTCAGCACCACTTCACCTCTTAATTGTGTTCATTTTTTCCCTCTTATTATTTACTGTAAATCTAGTGCTTACTTATAAATACTGTCACGTGTTTTTCCAGAAAGTATACACAAAAATGTTGGCGTGGACTTCTAACTCTTGTACATGCAACATACAGTTGCACGTTTGATAAATATTGTTCTTCAAGTTGTAGCCCAGCAACAGACATAGTTAAAACCGAACCTTATAGGAAACTACAGCCCTTTGCATAAAAAAAGGTAGGATTCTATTTCTATGTTGGATGCTATCAAGGGTATTCTAGGCATAAAAATATCGCCCGTGGAACGAGTTAAAACAGTGGCCTGAATAAGATGAAGCGTTAATTCTTTTTTTAGCACCAGTTTTGTACCATTACACAACCGAGGCTGGGCAAGACTCGGTAGTAACCTGATAATAGTTACTTTTAAGTGACGTCGGTGTGGTGGGAGCCCAAGAGGTTCCAAATAGTTTAAGAATTCAACAGGATAGCTGACAACCTCTGCAGAATTTGGAATTGAATCTACAAATTTATAGATCTTTGTAGTTCCCGAAATGCTATTCAACAGCATATTGTTTATGTTGAAACCATACATTTTGGTGCGGATGTTGCCTTTCACGTAAGTGATTATGGTTTTCTCGACCCTGAAAATTTAAAACTAATCTTGCTTTTAGTTCATCGCCTAACAAAACTGAGAATTAAATATAGATGTATCTAGACAGTTATTACTTTGAAGAGTTACCCTGCCTTCTCGAAGTTTCAATAAATTTTGAGCAAATATTTCAGACAAATCATCACCCAAAAGTGTGGCTCTCATGTTCTTTATTATGATCTTTCTTCTTATCTGTCTTCACAAGTATGATGATTTCAAGCAAGCTATTAACTCATTCGCTTTAGTGCTCTGGTATTGCAAGCAAATTCTGGCGAAAGTTCCACAGTGATAAATTCACCCATATATACTTGTCGGATGATATCAAATGTATTCTAGGCATAAAAATATCTCCCGTGGAACAAGTTAAAACAGTGGTCTGAATAACATGAAGTGTTAATTCTTTTTTTAGCACCAGTTTTGCAGCTCCCAAAGATTTCTGGTTTACCATTTTACCTCTTTAGTAGTTGTTCCATCCAAGATGTTTACATTACACACTGGTACATTGTTCTTAGATAAATATAAGGGCAATCTGAAAGTAGAATGACCTGTTCTTCCTCCCGGACGTAGCGCAGCAACAATACCTGAAGGAGCAACAGCCAAAGCTATTTTTTTCTGATGTCAAACTTTGGCTAGTGACAGTTTAAACGAGAGCTGACAAATGCTTTGCCACTTCCCGTCGGAATATGAAGAAAAAATATTCACCTTTTCTATAAAAACCGAACAAACATTATAAAATACTATTTTTGTTCATGTAACAATTTTGGTTCGTTTTCACGAACATATTTCCACAGATTTTCAATGCTAGAAGTGTCTTTTAATAGTTTTTGCAGTAAAACTATTAACTTCAGAACAATTGGTTTGAGGAAGGCAATGCCCATGCAGTTTATTTCCTTTCATATAAATAAGCTTATCTTCGTGGCAATTAATGCTGTAGTGTAGATTTCATCAGTGTATTCTCTAGTCTTGCCAGGACATTGCAAATAACTGTACTTTTATAATATTCTGCCAGATGTTTATTTTTTGTATTTTGGCCGTATGGATCCCCTAGGTTACAGCTTTTAATCAAAATGACAGAGCTTTTAAAATTACCTCTGTATAAGACAGAAGCCTCGACATAGCTGTCATCCAATGACTATCACCTTGTAGTAACCCTAATCTAAAAGATGCTTCTCTATATAAGCACAAACATGACCATCAACGGTTCAAATGTCAAGAAAGGATGTGAGATCACAGATTTTATGAAGAAGCAGTATAAACTCTTCCTAGAACACTATATTGCATATCAGGTTAACTGTCAACCTCAGCGCCTCTTTTTCTCTGAATCCATTGTTTATTTGTTCCATGTATAATACGTGGGTGATTGATAGTACAATAGGGTTTTAGTAAAAGAACTTTTCTGCAAAGTTTGAAAAATGCAGTTAATGTAATTTCCCTTGGAGCGAGGAACTGTTGAGCAGCAGTTTCTGCAGTAAAATACATTCTTTGAGCAATCTCTAAATGAACAGACTGTTGATCTACTGGGGGGTATCGTCCAGGAATAGGAAAGCCAAATATTTTCTAAACAGCCTCATCGCTATAAATATACGACCCTACATGGAACTGTGTGGCTTCATCTTGAAATGTTTGTTGTAGAGTGAACATTGCAGTATCATAACTGTGGTTAAGATATTTACAAATGTATTTAATCATCTTTATAGAATTTCGGTATTCTACATTTATGTGAGTATTGTATGTCTTAGTCAAAAGAGGCCAATAAGGCACTTTCAGTTGGTTACCAATTACATGCTGGCCAATTTTTTATCTCAAAATCGTGTTGTGTGACATTTATTTGTATGATGAATATCTATCGTCCCCTGTGTTTGTTTAATAAAATTTTTAGTATTATATAATATACACCTTTTCTCTTTTACGAAAGGTGCAGTTGGGTTGAAGTAACCACATGGACCATGAACCATATTCAATTTTACAATTTCATGAAGTTCTTAGTCTTTTGTGGGCTTTGGAATATCCGTTGATATGGAATCAATCTCATTACTACGAATTTTCTCCAAAAGCCAGATATGTGCAAGAGCAGGCCTCTTTCTTGTTATTCAAGTGCGCATATGTAAGCACCGTACAGGTCGAAATATGTAAAACTTCGTTATAGGGGTTATCAATTTGGAAATGTTGAAATGAAAAACTCTTGTAATTAGATCTTGTCTACTGGTGTAGAACCGTCGTGGAAGAAGCTCTGTTTTGATTCTGTCCCATTTACGATTGAAAGTGTAAGTGATGAAAAAATCAGTACTTCCTTAATTACGTACATAAATCATAGCATATTGCGTCGTTCATACATATATCTTCCGTTTCATGTAAAACTGGAAGGAAGGATACAAAGTTTTCCAAGCTCTGACCCTGCAATATCGTTATTAACGTTATCTTGTAAATGCATGTATGATTCTGAACGTAGTTCTTTTTGACGCGATTTAATGTAATACAATCTCTGCAACTCTCTCTTGGCACACATCAACAACATACTAGTGAAATAGATCTTGACAGTAATGAAGATGATTAAATGAATTACTTCGCATCATCAGTCGATAAACATAATAATCCATACAGGATACAGTTCCTTGGAAGTGATCCCACCAATTTGTAGTATACCAAAGTGGTATCCATCCGCCTTCTCCATTGACGAAAAGCGAGAGGTATTGTAAAGTATCGTATGAATGATGAGTTTCATTCATGAATTTGATGTTATTGTCATTTCACTTCAAAACAATATCTTGCTTGTAACATTCTTTGTCAGTCATACTAAATGGCACTTCATTAAATCGAGAGGAAATAAGTTCTAGCCTCATACTTAATCAGTTCTTGTTGCGACATTCTGATACTTTTTGAATGTCACTTATGAAATAGATCTGTAAAAGTTGTAGCTTTTCATTTTGTAAAGGCTTAAGTGAGCCAATTCTGTGATAAATTTTCCCCTGTAATTTGAAAGTCGGCGTAAACTCACTTTCCCGAATAAATTTTGCCTCAAAACACTTCATCTGCAAAGTACAATCGTATGCACGAATGTTTTTAAGAAGATATTTCGATTCTGAAGTAGTACCCAAGACCCCGTATAGGTTGTGGTGGCTCAGTTATAAGTAAATGGATATTACCCTTTGAATAACACATACCTAATGATTTTTTGCCCCACTTTCTAGCACCATACTTATCACATATATTCTCATATATCCTAGGGACATTACTTTTTAGATGCATAATCATGATTAGGATCATAATTAAAAATTGTGCACGGCCATTACATTCGTCCATACTTTTTCTGTAAATTGTTTCTGGAAAACTTTTGTAATCGAAATTTCCAGTCTTTGTTACTCTCTAGTACTCTACCAATAATATATATTTCACTATCCGTTTTTAATTTAATCTTATTTCTTTGTCTTCCTTATTTTCTATAAATTTCCTTGTTTCTCTACAATCTTATTTTCCCATCGTTATCGCTTTAACGTTCTCTTCTTTTCCTCTCATATTGCCTCATCTTTTCTTTTCTTTTATTTTTTACATTTTCTAATATAGTAATACTATTATGCATTGTTATCTATGGTGTCCAGTCAATTCATCGACGGCAATTTGTCGTCGTTTAATTTGTCCTCAGTTAATTTGTCATTGGACAATTCGTCCCCAGGTTAATTCGTCGTCAGTCAATTCGTCGAGATAATAGGAAAAATGGAAGAACGAATATATGAATTAAAAAACGTTTATTTTAAGTTTTGTTGTATTACATAATTATTTTTTCGTAAAATTTAAGACTGTGTGCAATTACTTTTAGAAAAATAATTTTTGGATTTAGGTCATATTTTTCCGTGACATTTTTTTATACGCAGGTTCATATCTCTGTATTTTTTTCTTTTGGATTGATTCTTCTCGCATAAGCTTCTGCAATAGGGTACGGACAAACCTTTCCCCACATTTAATCACACCAATAAGTTTCCAAATATTTTGATGATCAATATTCACTGTGTTTTTTAGCGTGCTGTAGTAAGCTTCTAAACTATTTGTAGTACGAGCAATCCCCGTCATGCATCGATCCCAAACATTTCGTATAGATAATGGAAATGGAGGTTCAAGGCGTTGCCTGCTCTGTCTTCTTCCTCTAAGTTGTCTTATATAATTATTTTCAAAATCGGATACAACTGACTGTGGAATATCATCATCATCAGCAAGTTGTTCATATCCATCTACAACATCATCAACCGGGAGGAAGGCAAGGGCAACAAAACACCGCATTTTTAGACTAAAACCGTCATCTTTGTGATATCTGCATTTTAGTCCTTCTTGCACAACATACTTGTATATATCTTACTCTAAATGAAACAAGCAGCATGGAAAATTCGACCCAGGAAACGATTCCAGAAATTCGTTATAGGATGCTTTTTCGAAATCCATAATTATATTATCAGGTCCCTCATTCTACAGTAATTCGTTTATTTTGGCAAAAAGTCTACTATATGTGTCATGATTTTTGTCAGAGTGCAATGCGAACAATCGTGGGACATTAAAATTATCAATTTGAGCGTGAGGTATATATAACTAAAAAAATATACTACAGCAGCACTTATATATTCCATCTGCCGCCCAATTCTTGTGCTGTTTTAACTGTCGAAGTGCTTTGTCACTTGCAAATATTAGTGTTCATTTTGAATCTTCCAGTCCCCTGTCACACTGTAAAAACGTTTCATCCTTCTCAAGGTAAGAGTATTCACTTGGAATGGAAAACCCAACATTTGTAAGTAAGGGTGGCAGGATAGTTGGAATCAGTTTGCCTCCAACATCTAATATTCCTATTAAGCTGTGCAAACGGAGCTATTTGCGACAATGTATAGTCGTTTAAATTCTGATCCTCACTAGCGATAACTGAGCGAGGGACATCGTGAGATGAAATAGACTTTACCTTAATATTTGAAACTATTATCCTTGCATTTACCTCTGCAGCAGCTGAAGCGAGATTATGGCTCCCAATCTTCTTAAGCTCTTTATGATTTTCATCTGTATGAAGTCTCGCCTTGCATACACGATTTTTGCACCTCTAGTATATCTTCAATCCATCTGCACTCTGCTTAATTTTTGTGTATATATAATTTTCTTGATCGACCACTTTGATTTTTTCCTTTCTCAGAAGTTATGATCTCGCAGGTACTCAAGTTGATCGGTAGGCGTATTGAATAAATTTAATTCGATTTAATTCGATTTGTTCGGAAACTGTTAAGCACAGATACTTAAGAGAGAGAGAGAGGGGGGAGGTTAAAGAAAGGGAAAGGAAATATCTAAAACTGTCCAACCACAATTTTAATTCTAAAGTGATTGTTCTAAACTTACCCTCTAAACATTTAAGAGTATTTTGGGAGAATTGGCCAGTGACGAATTCACGTGGGGATGAATTGACGAACGACGAATTAACCAGGGACAAATTAACAGACGACGAAATAACCGGGGATGAATTGTCCTAGCACCGTTATTTATTGACTTCTTATATTTTTCCTTACTTTTTAAAATTATCTTGTGATGTTTCTTATCCCTTTTCTTTTCTCTTATACTCATCATGATTGTTTATGAGAAAAAGAGCATCGTAGTAGCCGTTGTCACCTTGATCACTATATAATACAGATATGTCACTTTCTGTAAGCATTCAACTATGTACGGTGAACAGAAAGAGAATAATTCTATCCTCAATTTTGCGATGGCCCTGAATGGCAACTTTGTACAATTCACTAATGGCAACAAATTTAACATTAGCATCAAATATTCCATCCCTACTCATGTATGTTGGATATTCTTGCATAGTGTTGTTAGGAATAAAAAAAATTAAAATGCTTTCAATTATTGCAAATACGCTGTATGGCTTGTCGAAGAGTTTTGTGATTTGTCAATACCGAAGGGTCTCACAAAACCAGTTTTCTTTTTAGAAAGCTGTTTGTTTTTAAACTACTAGTTAAGGATTATTTTATTTGTAATGAAGAATTATTTTTTATGAATCTAACAAGGTACTTCACCTCCAGTGCTGACTTTTGACGTCTTACTTGGGAAGAGTACGGTGATTAATGGTGATCAAGCGAAAGTGAGATGATTCTAAGCAATCGGCGCAGTTTACAAAACTATCGTCTGCTTACAACTGGTGAAAGGGATACTTTGGTTGTTTCCAGATAATTTCGGTGTAAACGTCTGTCAAATAGCTAAATGTGAGAGAGAGGGAGAGCGGGGAGACAGAAGGAAAGAGTGAGAGGAACGACAAAGGGGGACGTACAGTGAAAGAGAATGCGACGCAAATAGAAAAATAGGCAGGAGCATTGTGAATACAGAGACAGCTGGAAGAGAAAAACGGAATCTTCTATAATACGCTTCACGTGTGTGTGTGAGTATTTTGCAGTCTTGTTCAATATGTTCTCTCGTTTTTAAAATGCTAGCGTGTCACATTGTGGGAAGTTTGGCTTTTATATCTAGCAGATAGAGCAATTACACAGACTGTCATATTTTCTTACATATAAACACACACACACACACACACACACACACACACACACACACACACATACACACACACACACACACACACACGTTATTTTTTTAATCGTTGATTTCAGTTATCTCGAACGATTGCGCCTGCTTTTTTAACATAACAAAAAGGAGAGAAAGACGGTGAAAGGAAGAAAAAGAACGGAGAGAGTGGTGACGTGTTGAGTGAGTGTAAACGCAGCGATCTGAACGACTGCTTATATAAACTTACCAGTCCCCTACCACTACACATCAACTTCTTAAGCACCCATTGCTTTTAACTCTAAAATACCCCCGACCTTTTATCAGTGTTTTATAGTTACATATATGTGGCACTTCGTCTGTTACGACGTCGAGGGTTCCAGTTGATCCGATCAACGGAACAGCCTGCTTGTGAAATTAACGTGCAAGTGGCTGAGCACTCCACAGACACGTGTTCACTTAACGTAGTTCTCTGGGATATTCAGCGTGACACAGAATGTGACAAGGCTGGCCCTTTGAAACACAGGTACCACAGAAACAGGAAGAAAGAGAGAAAGTTGTGGTGAAAGAGGGCAGCAGGGATCCCAACAACCTCTTGCCGGAGCCTCGTGGAGTTTTAGGTGTTTTTGCTCAATAAACATTCACAACGCTCGGTCCGGGATTCGAAACCGCGATCCTACGACCGCGAGTCAGCTGTCCTAACCCCTGGTCCATTACGCCTCCACATATATGTATGTTGTGTATGTATGTATGTATGTATGTATGTATGTAGGCATATATGTATGTATGTATGTATGTATCTATGTATGTAGGCCTGCACGAATGTATCTTTATATGTGTGCATGCATATATGTATATACACATACATGCATGAATATATGTATGTATGGATGGATAGATGGATGTACGTATTCATGTATGAATATATATGTGTATGTATGTATGCATGCATGTATATATGTATGCATGCGTATGTGCGTGTGAGTGTTTCTTTGTGATGTACAGCAAAAACGCTGCATGTGAACAACTGTTGTCAACTTACTCCTTCTCCCCATAAAGCTACGTATTCCTCACACCCACTTTCCTTTTCCTTCTTCAGTGTTCTAAATGTTACCGGCGCAGGAGTGGCTGTGTGGTAAGTAGCTTGCTTACCAGCCTCATGGTTCCAGGTTCAGTCCCACTGCGTAGCACTTTGGGCAAGTGTCTCCTACCATAGCCTCGGGCCGACCAAAGTCTTGTGAGTGGATTTGGTAGACGGAAACTGAAAGAAGCCCGTCGTATATATATATATATATATATATATATATATATATATATATGTGTGTGTGTGTGTGTGTGTGTGTGTGTGTGTGTATGTATGTATGTGTGTGTATATGTTTGTGTTTATCCCCCCAACATCGCTTGACAACCGATGCTGGTGTGTTTACATCCCCGTATACTAGCGGTTCGGCAAAAGAGACCGATAGAATAAGTACTAAGCTTACAAAGAATAAGTCCTGGGGTTCGATTTGCTCGACTAAAGGCGGTGCTCCAGCATGGCCGCAGTCAAATGACTGAAACAAGTAAAAGAGTATATCTATTCGCGTGTCTGTATATGTATTCACGTTCGTATGTATGCAGTGTCTGCCAAATGTCACCTTTTATCAAGTTCCGCCCACTGTTTGGAAATTCCAAATTTAGATTCTTTAACTTAATCTTATCCCTCTAATTCAAGTTCAGTGTCACTCACCCCGTACCTCACACCTTCCTTAATCACAGCAAAAATAGCCGAACGATTGCTAAGAGTTTTATAAATATGTTTATATCTTGGTTAAATGAAAGAGGAGCGTGGAAAAATAGCACATGATATGTATTTTATGAAACCCAACTTAATCTAAAAACTCAACATAAGATATACTGTATAGCTTCTTCGCGATCTGCTGGCGATCTGCTTTCTTTTATATATATATTTATTCACCATGTAGTTAAAGAGAAACATATGCTCTAATAAGCATCTACAAAGGCTACAATAGAAGATATATGGTACACAACATAACTCAGTACTATAAGACATAATCTACCCAATCGCCTGCAAATGATGATATGGCACCCGCTATGTATATTGTACAGAATCATCTCACAATTACGTGCACTGTGTATATTCTACACAATCAAAGTCGGATACTGCAACACTAATCACAGAGTATGTGGCATTCAGTAACACTAGATACACAAATATTCTACACGATCTCATCCCGATTATTATAAGACATCTTACACAGTGTTTATTGTATAAAATATCGCCCAGTATTTTAATGTATATATTATTATTTAAGATGATGTATACTGGACATTCAAAATCATCATCACTCAATACTCAAATACAATCCACACAATAGCTATTTTTCACAAACCCCTCTAAATAGTATAACATAGATTACGAGGTATATATTCTGAACGATCACCTAAAACTCAATGCTCCAAAAAAAAAAAACAAGGGAATCATTCGTAGACCAGCTCGAAATAATAGCCAAATTTTCTTTAAATCCGATGCTTACGCCTAAAAAAGACGTGATAGTCACAGTTAGAGCGTTGTTTTACAACAGACCTGCTCAGTCAAGACTGACCTAGAACTAAGCAACCATGACATAAAACAATGCTGTAACAGCCACAACGTAATTATTTTTGCCAATGTATCTTAAGAGAAATAAATACAATTTCGTTCGGAAGATCACACGGTTTGTGGGAAGACTATGACCAATTAAATAACTTTAGAGTGTTCTAGTATTTAATTTTTAGCCTCAGAAGGATGAAAAATAATCGATCTGAGCAAGATTTGAACTTAGAATGTGAAGGAAGGAATATTTCCCGGCACTTTATCGCTTCTGCAATCCAATAATTGTTGTTGCTGTCTTTATTTGTTTACGATGTCCATTTTTTTTTCAGTTGCTGCTTACATTCAGTAAACAGTGCACAGTTCAATGTCTGTCTTGGGAATGTGCAATATGTTTTCATTTTATCTCTATATAATACGTATACAGTATGTCTTAACGATAGTTTTTGTATATTTTGAATATCTTTGTTAGTCTTCGATTCCTGGTTAAATGAATGTTTGTCTCTTTTTATTATTACTAGTGAATAGTTTATTTTTATTTTGTTTTAACTCCGTCAATCTGAATGATTCTATTTACTGGCCTATATATTTCAATAATTTTTCTTGTTCTTTTTTTCATAGAATAGGATTTGAAACAGCAATAAAATTATTCCTTCTCTTTTCTGTCTGATGTTTCTTAAAAATAATGTCAGAGAAGTTTGTATTTATTTCGTGTTAAATAAATATGCATCAGGGGATAGGTCAATTTGTCACTTCCTAAGCGTGTTTGTAATGTAGACTTGTAATGCCTCGTAGTCTGGAGGCGATTCTGGTGCGCAAGTGAACTAATTCTGGCTTAGTGTGCTTATATATTAGATTTGACAAGAACAAGGCAACTAGAAATATAGCATTTATTGCTTTTCCCTTCATTTCCTTCACTAATTGGGCGTTATGGGCCATGACTTTTCTTCTTGATAGCAGTTTTATTTATATTTCATGTAGTACATCATGAGAACCTCCCCCTCTTCTACAGTCGGCAAGAGACTTTCATTTACAAAATCGACACATGCACACCTACATACGCGTACTACAGGCGAAAGTGTGGTTAAGAAGCTCGCTTGCAATGACGCCCCTTCGGGTTCAGACTCACTTCGCAGCACCTTAGGCAAGTGTATTCTGCTGTAACTCCGTGCCAACCAGTGCCTTGTGAATGAATTTTGTAAACTGTGTGGAAACAAGTCATGTGTGTGTGTGTGTGTGTGTGTACAGAGAGAGAAAGAGGGAGAGAGAGAGAGCAGAGGGAGAGAGAGAGAGAGAGAGAGCAGAGGGAGAGAGAGAGCAGAGGGAAAGAGAGAGAGCAGAGGGAGAGAGAGAGAGCAGGGGGAGAGGGAGGAAGCAGAAGGAGAGAGAGAGGTAGGGAGATAAAGAGATATACACGCAAATATGCAAAGGATGATAGAGTGTGGAACAGTGATATTTTGTCACTGTATTTGCGAATGAACGATGATAGAATTCCAAAGCAAGCCATTTATGGACAACTAAAATACTACACGACGTAGGGTTGGTAGGCCATTACTATAGTATGAAGGTAAATTTAGAGATAATTTTAAACGCCTCGACATAAAAGGCAATGAGTGGAAGGATATTGCAAAAAAAAAAAAAAAGAAATGCTGGAGAAGACACATTGGACCAATAAACTTTGAAGCACAAAGAGTCCATCAGCATTACCAGTTTCATAGAGACAGAAAGTGAAATTATCAAAACATAATTTTGCAAACTATCTCTGTCCCAATCGTAACTTTGCCACCAGATCAGATGCTGGCATATCCAGTCATTTCCGTCGCTCATGCTGTTCGAAGTAAGGTAAATCTGACATGTACAACCTGTAATCGATTGTGTAAAACACCTTCAAAACTGAAAATACTTACGCAAATTAAATAAAATTCTTTCTATATATTATAAATATAAATAATGAAAACAAATTAACTATATTGTAGAATTCGTATCTGCACATAGTTAAACTGTATAAAATGAAAAATAAACTAACTATATTATCGGATTTTTATCTGTGGATAGTGTGTTTTTGTGAGTTTGCCATTCTTGTGTTTGTAGCTTGTGACCTTCCAGTTCAGCGGGTCATTTGTCAGAATGTTACCTTCTTTTTAATACTTCCAGCTTCTTTCCTCATTCCTGAACGCTCATACGTCGTTTTTAACGGGAGAAACTATTATACATACATACATACATACATGCATACATACATACATGCATACATACATATAAATATGCGTATGCATGTCTTTGCGTCTGTCTTTGTCCCCTACCACCATTTGACGACCGGTGTTGATTTGTTTACACCCCCATAACTAGGGGTTCAGCGAAGACACCGTTAGAATGAGTACAAGTTAGAAAATAAATACTGTGTTCGATCTCTTCAACTAAAATCATTTCAAAGTGGTGTCCCATCATGGCCGCATCTAATGACTGAAACAAGTAACAGATAAATGGTATGTATGTTTTATCTTTTACTTGCTTCGATCTATAGACGTGACAATGCTGGGACAATTCCACACTAGATGTATGAATTTATATATAAATACTAGCAGCTAAACCCGGTTTCACCCGGTCAGTGAACGACGCGAAGAGAGAAACGAAGACATAAAAAAGAGGAAGAAGTGGATATGAAGTGGTGTTTGGGCGACGGATCTTGGTAGAAAAAAAAGAATGTCATGGTGAGTTAGTAAGAAGAGCAAAGTAAGACTGGACTTATGTGGGCTGGCAGGACGATGAAAATATTGCGGAGTTGAAATTGGAGAAGTTGAAGTTGTCGTTGTTATCATTGGAGTGCCTCTTGGTAGACAACAGTCTTCGTCCTTACCTCAGGTGCACAAATAGAAAGACCATGGGGACAGCCAACGTACAGTTGTGCGTGTGAAAATACTTGCTCTGTCAGATTCAAACCAACCGCTTGCACTGATTGTCCCTGCGCCTTGTTGATTGTCATGGGAAAGCAGAGTTTGATAGGAAATTGCATCTGTTTAAACTTGTAGGTCGTATCGGAGTGGGTAAGGGACATGGGAGTTATAAGTATGTCTTAGCAAGTGGCCGGTTCATTCAAGATTGTTGCCTACAGAACTCGGGAGCACAATTTTTTGATAATCATCCGCGTACCATTGCACATTATTGGAGCATCTAAATTCCTTAGCAGCATGATCGGCGCGCCAACTTTCAGATGCAGTTCGTGAGCTGGTAGTTCTGCGGGTTCACCCCTTTTGTTAGATTTGTCATGGGCCGGCCGGTCTATCTCAGATACATGGGAAGCTGGATCAAATTTTTCATCAACACAGGGGAGCCGAAATAAATTTTTTCAATGTCCAAGGGAAGCCAAATCGCGAAAAAGGTTGAGAAATGCTGATCTATAACGATGGTTTTATTTAGGCACATCGTAAAAGTAATTATAATGAATTGCTTAATATAAGGAAAAGTATGTTTTTTTAAAGCAAATACAGTTAGAAAAAATATTTACCATTTCAAGTCATCACTAAAAACAAAGCTCATCAATTTTGGAATGAAATAATAATTTTATTCTTTTATTCTAAGTTGTACATTTTGCCCGAGAAATAAAGCAAATAATCATCAAATGTATTGTAAAAAATCTGCAACTCGATAGCAAATATCTCCAAATTGATTAGAAATGCATAAATTTAATAATAATAATGTTTTTGAGATTCCGGTTCGAATGACATGAGTGTTTTTGTTTCACTTTTGACACGTAATACTTAAATAGTGGAGATATGACGTTGCTGTATGCTGGAAGTATGCAAGAAGTTAAAATGTTTTTTTGACTAAAACACAACCGAAACCCTAAGTAAGGCATATGTAAAATTTTAATGAAATTGGTTGTGTAGTTCTGAAGTTTTAGGGATTCACACAGACACACACGCACAGACATAGACACACAGACACACAGGCATACATTCTCAATTTGATATATATATAGATGAATATATATATCTCTCCATCCCGTGTGCGTGGATATATATATATATGTATGTATATATATATATATATATATATATATATATATATATATACGTATGTATATATGTCTGCATATATATGTATGTATGTGTATAAATATATATATATATATATGTATATATATATATATATATATATATATATATATATATATATATATATATATATATATATATATATATATATATATATATATTTCGTCAATGTCGACATTTTTTCGGCCATCTTGGAAACGTCTCTTGGAACCACTCGTACACTTGTGTGTGACTCATACACTCCTCTCTATACACTTTCTGCAAATTTGTATAGGCCTTTGAGCAGGTATCGACATGACAACTTTCTCTGTCATGGTCAATGCAACGATCACACGCTTCACACCTTCCCACAAAGCACTGCTGTAAACGGCGGATGTGAGTTAGAACGTTAAAACGTTATGCACATGCAGAACAATGTTCAAGGTCAATCTGTGCCAAGCGGCTTTACTCTTTGTGCTTTAGCTTTGTTACCATTGAAACAGTCCGGATGCTTATTGATCAGACCTCGTGTATATGTGTGTATGTGTGTGTGCGTGTGTGTGTGTGTGTGTGTGTGTGTGTGTGTGTGTGTGTGTGTGTGTGTGTGTGTGTGTGTGTGTGTGTGTATTTATGTGACGGTTTGATTTTTCAGTTTTCTTCTACCAAATCCACTCACAAGGCTGTTGTCAGCCCGAGGCTATAGTAGAGGCCACTCGCCGAAGGTGCTACGCAGTGAAACTCAACCCGGAACCATGTCATTAGGAAGCAAGCTTTTTACCACATAAGCAAGCCTCCGAGTACTATAATGACAACTTACTGTTTGTTCTAAATTATACATATACATATATGTGTGTGTGTGTGTGCGTGTGTATGTGTGTTTTAATTTATATATTTGTTTTATGTGTTGTATACTTTAATATTAAAGAAGCAAAATTAAAATCAATTGCTGGTAAAATGAAAAGCCGAAACGGAAACGTTGAAGTGGTGTTCCTGTATATGCAAATTAAGAAAAATATATGGAAAATGCTACCCAAAGCCATTAACGAGCAAATCTAGTATCAACCAAGAGACACTTATACATACACATACGCACACATAAATACACAAACTCACTCACACACAGATAAACACACACTCACGTATTATGCATAGATCTGATATGACGGTCAACAAAAATGGGATGTGCTCACGAATAATGTTTGTCTATATCACAAGGGAGCGGTAGACAATTTCATGAAGGTGAACAGTAGTAGTTAGCTAAATCTAAATATAGATAATGTATAGATACAAAGAGAAAAAATAACGCTATATTTCTGACTTGGGTTTACGAGATTTAGGCCTCTTGAGAGAAAGTATTTGCTGCTCCTACTATAACCTTCGCTTATTCTGCAGGTATGAATGTTTTCCTTGTATGATTTTACGCGATCTTATGAAGCAGCCAATTACCAATTAATGCAACAGAGAAAATAACATCATATGTCGCTAAACAATTAATTAAAAGAAAAAACCCATTCGTAATTTATATTATTAAATTTTTTTTCGTTGTTTATGAATGAATAATTCAATTTATATTTTTTCCCCTTTCTATTGAAAATGAACAGCAATAATCATCTTTATGTGATGTACAGATATATTTAGGTGAAGGGTTTACTTTTCCAATGCACTCTCCATTCTGACTTTCAGATAAATTTTATAAAAGATAGATGAAAATAGTGAAAATTGGGGCTGACATGGGTATGCGACTGTAGGATTACAACAAGTACAAAACAGCACTCAACTTTGGTGCGTTAGAATAATTCAGTGTATAGCTTAATCTTCTTGTTTTAGGCATTCATTGCTGTTATTTTATTATTCTTGCTGATATTATTTATTGTTGGTATTGTTGATTTGTCCTTTTATTTGTTGTAAATGTATCACTGTTTTTCATTTTTGAATTCCATTATTGCACCGTCTTCAACGTCTTGTACTCATCTGGTTTAGTAAAGAAATTTTTATCTTTATTATTTTTGCTTTGGTATTGTTGATTTGTTTTATTCCAGATATTCCATATCTCGTCCAAAATTTGTTGTAATATTTCCGATTTTTAAAGATTTTAAAATATATTTTCAGTTCAATAGTGTTTTTTGTTTTTTGTATTTTGGGGGATTTTTCCTATTATGTGCAGAACACGCTATTCCTATTTGCTAACCAAATGAAATTTGTATATAAATACGTTCTGAATAAGCCATTGCCATTAGACTTTTACCACAGTGACACATTGAAAAATCAAAGCGGAACGTGTCATATAGCTAGAAGAACCTGAGAAGTTTATAGAGGCGTTTGCATTCCTGCTACATCTTCACAATTACTGTACACAATCAAAATGGCGTTTCAATCGCCTACAAACATTAATGAACCAAAAGTTCTTTGGAATGTTTTTTTGAAATCTAAAGAAATCTAGCTTTTTCGGCATGATTGAAAACAAAATTTACCATAAAAGACTGGGGAAATTGTCATTACCTCTAGGCCTATTCCTTTCCGAAACAAAACCGGTACACTACACAAGTAAGATCGAACGAAAGAGATAGAGCCTTATAGTCTCTTAGAAAGAGGTCGAACGATTTCGTCACAAAAAAAATCTGGTTATGCTAATGTGTATATCATTACCTGGCAGAGGTTTATGCCAACCTCAAGCAATTCAGTAAAGCCATTAAGTAGGGGTACAAAAAAACATGGTCACTTACTTTGGTCTAGTTTTGTAGGAACTTTGATTAGGGCATTCCAATATTTTTTTAATTTCCCACGTTATTTGAGAAAAGTATCTTGAGCGAGTGATACACTTCTAGTAACCCTCGAAGGGTGTTTGATATGGTTAACTAGTCAGGGCCATCACTTGTGGTAAGAGTTTTGTCTTTATTGTCGTGTATATGCTCCATCAACTCTTCGTTCTTTCTTCAGAGGATTGTGTAATTGAACCTTCTACCAGTAAGTTGTTATTCTGCTATATTTGCACTTATCTTTCAGGTCTAATTGCTGTTGTTTTGTTTTTTGATCTTGTTATTGATGTTTTTAGTGTGTCTCTTCCTGTTGTGATTTGAGTTGTTCCTGTTCATGTTAATCTTATTGATTTGGATATAATCATTGTTGTGTTTGTTCTAGTTTCTATTTTTCTGATACTGCTGTTGTAATAGCTGTTGTAATGTTGTAATAGCTGTTACTAGTTCTGATATCCTTATCACTAATCACTGGTCTTTTTACGGTCTTTTTTACAATATACAAATGATATTATTTTGTGTTATTTACATCTAAATCTGAGGAGTTGGAAAACGTGGAAGGAGTAGTCGGCTTTATTTCACCGGTAGCTTTTATTTGTTTATGTCGTTTTGTTTGATGTTGCTTTTGATCCTGTTGCAGTTGGTGATGGTGACATTAGGGTGTATTACTCCTCGTGCCTTCCGAGCATATGTGCAGAGTAAGCCCTTGCTGATTTTCTATTCTTGCTGCGTCTGCTTCTTTTGACTTGAATGTAAAAGTTTGGGTGCTTGTAGTAGAGACGGTCTGAGACGCTCTGCACTTTTCTCTTCTACAGAGCAGAAAAGTCACGAGATCCTTTCTTTTACCTCATTTGCAATACTTCGGCATTCTCCCTTCCACTACCACTTCCAATTATCTGCACTCTTTGTATTGCAAGTGACCCATGATGACAATTAGAGGTGTTATGACGAGTAGCGGTAGCTACTTACCTCGTCTCCACCCCGCTGTTTCACACAATAACAAATGTCTAATGTTTAACTCTTATGTGTACGACTTTGATAACACTTCCTGCAGATATATTTCCACTTGGGCTGAACTGTGATTTTGGGTTTTCCTTTATTTTCATTCAATAAATTTATATAAATGATTGCTTCTGTATGCTATACACCCTGAAGATGGAAGTTTCATGAATCCGATATGTTGCATTTATAATTGTTTCCATATTCTTTCTGCCAATCGAGTAGTTGCAAGGGTATTATTGTTGTTGTTATCGTTGTAGTTCTTGTTGACGTGATCGTCGTCAATTTTTGTTTCTTGTTTCAGCTCGTTGATTCGGGCAGACGACAAACATTTCTTTTCTCTTTAATGTAATCTGTCTTTGCCATGGCTACTACAGTAATTACTAAAGTAGACATTAACAGACTTATTTCTCCGCCTCTCTCGCTTTGTTTCACTTAAGTTTTCTTCCACTTCCTGTATGACGTATTTGTAACCGATGGATATTATTATTTCTTCGGGATTCATATCATATTTTAAGGAAAAATGGCGATTTTGCAAATACAAATGTTAGAAACAGAAGATTTCCCTGACAACTTATTTCGGCAACGCGATCCCCGCCCCCCAGCATTAGCTGTGAGTCTGAAATCCTAGAAACACTTGTAGGCGCTGGTCAGTTGAGGACTCATTGGACAAGGGACTTGGTGCTTCCAATACTTGAGCAGGAGAACAAAGGATCGGGTCTTCTGGTCTCTGGTCCTCGCTTTACAGTTGCGTGACTTGAACAATGTCTTACGCCCTTAGGAACCGCTTGAATTCTATTAGTGCCAGGACACTTGTAGAGATTATGGGTTACCACAGATTTCGTGTCCAACTATCGACTGTACTCGGAAAACGTGATGCAGCCTGTTACCTGTATGATTCGGGAGTATCAGCTCAGACGGTTTACTGAAGGAGATAACTGCTATGATTACAGTTGATAGTTCAACTTATGTACCGGCGGATGCAAGTGGCTGTGGTGTAGCAGTAGCAAAACAGCGTTCGCAAAAGTTGCCACAGTGATTGCGGCGGCAGTGGCAGTCGCAACAGCAGTATTTGCAGCAGCAGTGGCGGCGACAACAGCTGTAGCAATAGCAGTGGAAGTGGTAGCGACAGAAGTGATAGTGGCAATATTGACAGCAACGGTGTCATCAGCAGCAGTGGCAGCAGCTCTGACGTCAATAGCGAGGGCAAAGGGAAAGGAAATAACAAAAGCAGCGAATGGGAGAAACAGCAACGACAGCGCTAACAACAACAACAAGGGTTTCTTCGCTGGCGATTCCACAGGAGAGCTTTTTACTCTCTTCCTAGAGGATAAATTCTTGAAACTGACGATAGCGTTTAGATTTAGAAAAATTGAGGAGAGAAGGTTAGAGGTTTTCCCCCATCTGCAACGCTAGCTGCAACTGCTAGGAAAGCAGTTACCTTCATATGCGTCATCATTAAATCTAACCGACTGAAACTACCACGAAAGCTCAAATTGAAAGTGTCCTGCACGATATATGGCAGGACATCTGCCATATGTCGAGAGCAAGGCAATTCAGCGGGGTCAAGGTTACTAAGAGGGAGACACTGACTATTCAGCACCCAGTAGCCGCCCGCGTAGTGAAGTTTTCGTTCACTTTCCTATTCGGGAAGAAGAGCAGCTGTAGAAATAATGATACCAGCAGTCTAACCAGAATTAAGCGGTCTCACCAGATCCTGTCATGCGTAGTTCTCAAAGTTCTCAAGTGATACTCTCTTGGACGTTAAGTGAAAGAAGGACGGAGAACTGGGTTGAGGTCACAGTGGCAGTGCTTCTCCATGTAAAGCCGGAATAGTTGAAGAGGCACAACTGTGAGTAACTGTGGAGGGCAGATGAGAGTGATGCCACGTTTGTAGGTTCTCCCCCAGAAACAAAAACAAAGAGGAAAATGAAGTAGCCCACGCGCTTGATACTATCGCAGCTTGAACAACAACTATGTGCGACATCCGCGACAACAACAACAACAGAAGCAAGTGCAAAACAAAACGAAGTTGCATTCTCAACTCTACACAAAAAATGCAAAAGGAACAAATCCTCAACTTGGTGCTAGCCAGACAAAAATAGTCAAATGCTAATGAAGTTCATAGCACAAAAGTGGGATACAGAGACAGAGTCATGATAGCTTTTAACCAAAGGCAAGATTCTCAAGACTTAGGCTCTTCCTCAAAGCTTATAGGATAATGAGAGAGGGGCCCCCTATGAAGTAAGGACTGCACAAGTCACTGTCACTGACAGGGTTTTGAATAACTCGCCCAACGAACCGTAAAAGTGCCTGGGGACAGACGCGTCTGTTCACACAACAGTATAATTGCTAACGTGGATGGCCCCTTTCTTTTTCCTTCTCTCCTACCACGGCAACTCTGTTAGTAAGATATGTGAATGCACGTTTCTTGAGAGAGGCTAGGTGCGGATCTCCTACTTAACGACCTCAGTCAGGTCTTTGGCTTTAGCTAATGTAGCTATTAGTCAGACCAATAATTTTGACAAACATCTTTTCACGCCCATCTCATATTTGATGACTTTGAGTTCTAAGCATCTCTTTATCGACCTGGAATGGGATGCTGTGTTATGGTAGTGTTTCAGAAAGGACTGGATTCAAAGTAAGGTCGATCTTTTTGGATCAGGACGGTAAGTTAGTGGCTTTGGACGTTGGCAGTTGCGAATCGGGTGCCTTCAGGAAAGTGGCCGTCTATGCTCCGACAGGAGCAGGACGGCTATATTTCTTCGGACATTTTGAGGTGTTCCTGTAGACCTCCCGCTCATTAATCTTAGGGGATGATTGGAACGCCGTCTTAAAATACAGTACCAGTCAAGTGCTGGAGTCAGTGATATCCACTAACTCCTTCTCCACAAAACTGATGTCTCGTGCCGAAAATTAGAAGTAATTGTTGTTGTTGTTTTTATGGTAGTGGTGGTGTTGGTGTTGGTGTTGGTGATGGTAGGTGTTGTTTCTGACGTAATAGTTACTTCAAGGTTTCCTGTTTAATATTCAGTGGGGCCGAGTCAAAACTGTTGAACTGAGGTGCTCTTGAGAAGTTATCACTTGACAGAACTCTCCGTAGCAAGTGGGATTTGTCGGTAGAGCGACACTCTGAATTGCGTACATATCGATGTTATACGGTTCGTTATTTGCCATTTCTTCTCTATGTATCTTAGGTATCCAATGGCGATTGATATAATTTGGTAATTTTACTGTGAATATTTTTCGTTGTGCCTTTTGCTTTATATGGCAGGATTTTCTTTCTCTCCCAGAAACAACTAATACTAATAGTATTACTGCTATTCTTCTTCTTCTTCTTCTTCTTCTTCTTCTTCTTCTTCTTCTTCTTCTTCCTCCTCCTCCTCCTCCTCTTCCTCCTCCTCCTCCTCCTCCTCCTCCTCCTCAGCGACGAGCATCGGCAACCTACCCGACCCGTCTTGATACTTTACTACTAGTAGCAAAGTGTTATAGCCCTTCTCTTTCATCGTCATCATCATTCTGTATTCTCTTCATCACTGTTGTTATCGTCATTCTATTGCTATCAAAATTGACATTGTCGGCAATATATCTATTAATGATTTGTACGTAAACGGTAAATCTGAAGACGTCGAAATTTTCACTGAAATAATTTACGGAAATAATGAATTATAAGATCCACAACTGAAAATTTTTCTTCTGCTGATGTTTTAAAAGCTCAGTTTTATATTCCTTTTAAAGCAGCCTCTTTCTGTTTCTCTCAAAGAAGTGCTCAAACTAGTTGAGACAATTAACTTTGTACCTTTCTCTCAACTAATTTGAGTACTTCTTTTACAGCCTAGTATAAATTCTTGGTTTTCTAACACAAAACTATTAATATTGAATAATTATCATTGACTCTTCGAGCACTTCATACAGGCTGCATTATGAATAAATACTGTTTGGGTTTTTCGACGAAGAATGTCCCTATACCTTCGAAGAAAGCATATATGGAGTCACTTACCCACAAGATCACTGAATTAATTACTTCCCTTTGCTAATTTGGTTTTGTGGTTTATGCTGTACTTTTTATATGTGGTCATTGGTGGGCTGTGGCTTTTTGAGCCGATGACCTAACGGTTTTATTCTGCAATTAACTTTGTACCTTTGTCTCAACTAGTTTGAACACTTCTTTTACAGCCTTGTATAAATTCTTGGTTTTCTAATACAAAACTATTAATATTGAATAATTATATATATATACATATATTATTTAATAGACACAATTTATATATATTATATATATATATTATTTGATAGACACAATACATATTTTATGTGCTACTAATATTTTCTTGCACTAAACAAAGTTTTATAATACTCTGATATCTAGGCATAGTCATCAGGCACAGCCCACATAGCATGAACTAAAAATTGATTCAATTGATTAAATTTTTAGTTCGTTATGCCATGTGGGCTGTGCCTGATAACTCTACCGAGATATCCGACGTGTTATAATATATTGGTTGTCATGTTCTCAGCACAAGAAACTATTAGTAGCACAAAAAACATGTATTGTGTCTACTAAGTCATATTTATCTTTCACCAGATGGAGTACTCTTTTTGTTGATCTTACCATCACGGAACTGCATATATATATATATATATATATATATATATATATATATATATATATATTACAAAAACGAAATAAAACTACACGTGGATATGTAGGGGGGAAAGTAAGAAGAAAAATAAGCGAAAATGCACATTGGAAATCAAAAAAAGTAAAGGCTTTTATTTCGTATATGCATGTGTAAAATTACTGAGAATAAATTTTGTTGAATTTGCTGGTTTCCTATGTAACGTTTTGCTCCATTTTTGTAACAAACCCGTTGTATATTAAAGAAATGAAGATGTTGTATATTGTTCATGTGACGACGTGATTTACAACTACTAAACTGGTAATACCCTCCAGGTTGCCGGAGTAGCGAGAAGTCATTGCTGTTACAATCTCTGTAATGCCCCAGCACTATCAGCGTATTTTTTGCCTTTGATTTTCTAACGAGAAATACATTTTGCTAAAGAAGTTGAACAAATATAATATACATACCTAATTACAGTTGTAATAAATCTTAACTATGTTCTTTCATTACAGTGAAGCAAATTTGAGAGACACTTGTTCAAAGGATCGTTTATTTGTGACAGTTTGGCGTTTAGATAGCAATATTATTTTGTTGGTACATTTATAGTTGTTTTGGTCTAGGTAATTGTTTATAGAGTAAACCAAATAGACTGCAGCTACTAGAGTCCCCTCTGTTTTTCTGAAATGTTATATTTAAGGCTGTGTAATAAAATATGACCTTCTCTTTAGTTATTTATTTTTTTTAAGATAATGTGTAATTCGAAAAAAAGATTCGGCTGACATTCGTAGTCACGTAAATTCGGTTTTATTAGCTTATATTGTTACAGACATAATAAGCCCTTAACTTATATCGTAGAATAACTTTTAACTTGCCTTCATTGCAGACGATTAATGTTCTATTTTTATTTATTTGTTACACAAAATTTAGTTATTACTAGTGTAAGGTTAGGATTTTATTTGATTTATTGATTATTGTATCATGGATATGTTTCAGTTCACTAATAGGAATGATTCAGATATGTTATTTGAAATTTATTCCTTGACCTTCTGTTGAATTACCTGAAATGTGAATGTATTTAGATCAGAAAATATTTTAGTAAAATCATTTTCTTTAAATGTTTTTAAAGCTTACATATTTACAAATAAAATTTATTCTAAATTGATGATAACCTGAACTCTAAAAGTGGTATTTTCTTTTTATCGATAGTCAATTTTTTTTTTTTTTTTACTGAAGGATTTGTAAAGAAACTATTAAACAATCACCCTTGCCCTTTTTCTTCTCCATTCGTAATGAGAGATTCCCTAAATCTTTGCCGATCAACTGTTACAACTGTCTCACGAAAGTATAGTTTATTTTGTAACCATTTAGGAAATAAAAAATTAGCTGTCGCTAATAGGAAAGTACCCCAAAATATATCAAGATGAACAAGCGAGGGAACCTCTACGTAGCCACGAAATGGATTATCAAATAGACAAATCTCCATCAAATTACAAACTATATTAAAAAGAAGACTTATGTAGTCTACTGCCTAACAGGGTGTAATCAGTCTTGATTACGGCGTTCATTTATGTTGGACAAAGGATTAAGCACAAGGAAAAACTTTCACTGATTTATATGAAGAGAATTAATGTATCCCTTTTTCATCTACTTTCAATTTCTCTTTTAGAATGACTTTTACAGCATTTTCACCGGTCCGCTAAGGTCGATGGAACTGTTATTTTATAAGAAATGTAGAAAGGAGTGTATTATTCTATATATTCTATATCAATCAGGATATTACTGGCAGCTGGATATTTTTTTCATCTATCATGAATATAAATGTTATCTGGCATGAATTTTTATTGTTCATATTTTACCTTGTCACTCAAAACAAAATAAAACAAAACAAAACAAAATTGAAAAACTAAACACAACTAAACGGACGCATTAATTGCATACGTCCAACGTAATTTTCCATGTCTACCAAACATGGTAAATAACATTCCGAAACTGCATTGGGTAGACAGAGAAAGTACTGCTCTGATAAATGTTTGCTATGATCTCCACAACAATTATGAAGCGCAAAATATGTGTACCGAAATCCCCGAAGAAGCCGATTAATGGTGTTTTGATGGAATTGAGAAACAACTCAAACTCAACATATAGAAATCGGGGAATCAATTAATCTTAAGTAATAGTGTTTGGTCACCGAATGCAGCAAATCGCAATAATACTTGGTTATTGAGTGCAGCAAATCCTCTGATTCCGTTCCAACAGGTTAGGAGTTGCTACAACACACTGAGAGACTTGAAGCAACTACTACTGATTTTCGTTTTATCTGACCTCATTCCATTCATCTTTACTACTACATACCGCATTCAGATTTAACAGGTTTACATACAGTAGTAATTCAGCACTACTACTATGTCGGCTATGATAATCAACAATTCTTGCACCAACTTACAAGTCGAAATAGAAAAATTGTTTGACCCTTCTCCGAAAAGTTTACTCTCACGATACATAAGACAACTGTAAATTTGAAGCAAGTGACAGGCAGCAACATCAAGGATCGTTAATCTGTTCCACATCCATCCATATGACGTAGACACGTAAAGATCACTTACCCATACAGTATAACAGGAAAAATTGTCCACACGTCCGCCACGAACACCTTTCAGATCCTAGGCCCTGACGTACAAAGGGTAACAAGTATATTTTCTTCCATTCAAGACTGTACCAGAATTCTCTCTCTCTTTCTTTCGCTCCCCTATCTCTCTCTTTCCCTCTCTTTCTCTCTCTCTCTTTCCTTCTTTTTTTCTCTCTCTTTCCCCTCTCTCTCCCTCTTTTTCACTCTCTCTGAGAATATACATCCTTCAATTGAAAGTCATAAAACGAAAAGCAATAAAAAACAGCATTAAAATAGTAATCACAAGCCTAATATAGGCATTTCACATCCTAATGCAGGTCACAAAAACACTTTCACCAAACATGCAAACACCTAACTAAATGAAAAGACAGGGTTAAATGCTTATACCAAAGAACTAGTGAGATAATATCATTTTACTGACCTGAATACCATTATTATTATTTACACGATTGTAGAACCCTGCACCGTATGACAATAACATTTGCACCGAAAGCATTTATATGTGTGTATGTATATATATATATATATATATATATATATATATGTATGTATGTATATATGTATATAAATATATAATTATATGTATACATATACACATATACATATATACAAATATACATATATATATATATATATATATATATACATACATATACATACATACATATATATATATATATATTTTTTCTCCGTGTTTTTCTCCTTGTCTCCGTATTCTTTCTGTTGAAGAGCGTAGCTCGAAACGTCAAAGACTTTCCGTATTCCCGAGCGTCATACTAATATATACTTTTGTTATTTACACCACCTGTCCTCGTCTGTTGTTATTTTTTGTATATTCTCCCATATATATATATATATATATATATATATATATATATATATATATATATATATATATATATACATATATATATATATATATATATATATATATATATATATATATCGCTGCTATTATGCAAAAGTATGTCCAAAACATTGATTTCTTTCAAAAGACGAAAAACTAGTTTCACCATTCCATAGCAAAACCGTTGTACTACACTTTTACAATCTTTTGGTACGTTCGCATCTGAAACAGCTGGAGATACGATAGTTTGACCTAAAGAATCAGCTATTGCAAGCAAAAATAGATATTGAGGAAACTGCAGTTGGCCAAATTTGGACATATGACAGTTTAACATGATATCAATGATGTGTGTGTGTGTGTGTGTGTGTATGCATACATATATGCATCTGCTATATTTACTACATTTAGAAAACCGAAGCGGGTACTGCGCATGGTCTCTAATAAACGTTGTCAGTTTTATATATATATATAACATATATACATACATGCATATATATTCCTTTCTGCCATTTCATTTCCGTGTTCTAGGACGATACCTACAGATTCATAGGAAAGGAAAGAAATATTTTCCTGATGAGTATAGTTAAGACAAGTTATTCTTGCCTGTCTGGTAAGAAAATTCATTTCGTTCTATGCTTCCAAACTTCATATTGTTGGTATTTGGGCTTAAAACTAAAGAGCTCGAATAAATTACTGGAGGTCATATTCTGCCACTCCTCTTCCCAAATATTAACATTGCTTAAAATATGTGTCTAATTTCCCAGACAAGATGATCTATTCCTTGGTGTCTGCATGAAATACAAAGCGTTTGCACTTAAAAAAAATATTGTGTCTTTATAAGCATTTTAAGAATTCGGCATCTGGATGTAATGTTTTTAAAGGATAGTTATTTTCTTTACTTCAATGATTTTGTTTTAACGTATAGCTCTACTGTCTCTTTATTTAGGGCTGAGGTCCTAATCTCTACTTTCATAATATTTGCAGGTCATTCTTGAAACAATTTGTGCTTCTAACGATGTGCTTTCAGTTCGACATCCGTTTGGGAGACGTTGGGTTGGTTTCAATTAAAATGAAGAATGAAGCACGCTGTGTGTGGGTTCAATAATCCAACTCTCTCTGAAAGAAGTCTCCCGTTTTTACCTGTTGAAAGATGGTTTCATGACCTATAATTAGGATGTTGAAACTTGTTGTTTGATTGCATGCATTGTTTCAAGATCATTCAAGATTATTTTGTTTTTTTAGGCAACATTGGGACAGTTTGCGTATCAAATTGACTGCAGAGAAGGATGTCATGGTCCGTGATAAATTTGCATCCGAAGCATCGCGGGAAGATAGCCGCTGTTTGACCATTGAATGTGGGGCATAAGTTGGTTTTCCTATCCGCGTGTGACTCGAACACACATCCCTTTGTTAACGCGACTAAATGTAGGAAAGCATACTTTTTCTGTCGGGTGCTTATTTGCCCCATTATTAGACTATTTTACCTAGTCATTGCACGGTGATCGCTATAAGCTTTAGGCTTATATAAATACCATATATATATATATATATATATATATATATATATATATATATATATATATATATATATATATATATATTTATATAAAGGGCATTATTACAGAAAATAATAACGCCACACAGTGGACTTCTCAAAATAACCACCCTTGCATTAAGTACTAAATGTGGTTATTTTGAGAAGTCCACTGTGTGGTGTTATTATTTTCTGTAATAATGCCCTTTATATAAATATAAACGAATAATTATATTCTTGGGAATAGAAATTTCCCTTATGAATTTTTTTACACACTGGCTTCTTGATAAAATTCTTGTAAAAGAGTTTTATCCCTTTTTGAATTTATTTATCAAATATATATATATATAAATAAGGATAAGATCGATATTTAAAATATTGATCTTATCAAGTGGCCAGCATGGGAATAAAAACCATCAAAGGTAATAATTATTTAAAATTATAATACAGGGTATCTAAGAGATACCGCCACGCTGAAAAATAGTAGTCAAATTCTGACTCAGAATTTGACTACTATTTTTCAGCGTGGCGGTATCTCTTAGATACCCTGTATTATAATTTTAAATAATTATTACCTTTGATGGTTTATATATATATATATATATATATATATATATATATATATATATATATATATATATATATATATATATATATATATATACACATTTATATTTATATATATACATGCACACACGCACACGCACTTGCACGTAAACAAACTCACACACACATATATGTACGTATACATACATACACGCACATACATGTGTGTGTATGTATGTACGTATTTATTTAGTGTGAACAACTTTATAGTAGCACGGCTGCTTGCATACTATAATTCTACGGCGCTCATCATGAAAATTGTAAACATTTATGAGATATTATTTATTTCTTGAAATGTTGTAATATAATATCTACATGGATGCAGTAATAGAACAATATATTAGTTTATGTTACGCTATGAAATGAAACCCGATGTGTTAGAGAAGCTCACAGTATTCTAACATACGTATATTTTATGAAGAAGTATGATATGCCATTAATCAGACTTACTAATAAATATATGAAATAATACCATACGCTCCTTACATTACTTTTGCATATATTAATGCAAGAAGTGTTCTTGAAGACAGATCTTACGATCTTATCGAAGCTATCATGTTATATAGGGAGATTATCATGTTAATAGCAAGATTATCACTTTTGTTCAGTAGATTGGTAACGTTACATTATGCGTTAGGAGTTAGATATTACTAAATAGTTGTTATTGTGTTAATAAATGGTGATTACTATGTTAACAAATAGATAAAGCTATGTAAACAGCTAGATATTTTCCCGGTGGGTCGAAATGAAAATGAGAAATTAGTTTCTTTTTAATGTCATATTTCAATACAGAAGTACAGACACTTTGGCGTTCAACATTACCAATTGTTTTTTAAACTCGTATTAATTCGATATTTATATTTTCATTCTCTTTTTAATTAGAGTTTCTTGACTTGCAGAGGCGAGGTTATATAATGATTTGAGGGAATGACGTTTGAAAATGCCGTAGTTTCTTATTATCCGATGACTAGCAACTTTGTTAATTTGGTTCGACGGATCGTATCCCATATACAAATTATGAAGTCCCAAAATTTAACTTTCAATAATTCAATCAACCAATTTATGAAACAAGACGTATGATAGAAAAAGCTGATCTCATTGCAGTAAGGTATGCAGGATACTATATAGATGACAACGTTTATTAGAGACCATGTGCAGTACTCTCTTCTGTTTTACAAATGTAGTAAATATAACAGATAAGCATATATGAATCTATGTACACACACACACACACACACACACACACACACATGTATATGTATATGTCGTTGCTATTATGTAAAAGTGTTGAAAGTCCAAGACGTTGATTTTTCAGGAAAGAGTAGTTTCACCATTCCATAGCAAAACTGTTGTGCTACTCTTCGCCAATTTTTGTTATCTTCGCATTCAGCTGAAAAAAATTATTTTATAGTTCACGGTTAGCAACTGGGGTTGCTGTATATGCGAATAAACATTCAAATTTAATAAATGGAGTTGGTAAAATCCAAGCCACATATGTTTCCTAGCTAACAGTACCCCAGAAGCAGTAATTACTCAACGAGAAGTACTTCGCTAGCTACACATCGGGTCTAAAATGCCTTAGTCAAATGAAGGTTACATTGTTGTCAAGGGTTTCGTGTTAGTTCACAAGAGATTTGATCGGAAAATTTGGGGCCCGTAAAAACACGCCTAACTATTTTGATATCCCATTGTGGGCAAGTGACTCGGCCCAAGTTACCGACTGCGTAGGTTGTTATCTGCCTCATGGTCTCCGGGATCAATTCCCTAATATCTCTGGTGGTCTATATAGGGATGATGCTCTGTTTGCGTTTCAGAACTCAAGTAACCACGAAATAGAACAAATCAGGAAAAGAATCAGATTTATTTTAAATGTAGGCCTTAGCGTCACCTTCAGTTACAGTATTAAAACTTCTAATTTCCTAGATATCACTCTAGATTTACAAAACAGCACATTCTACCCTACCATAAACCCGATGAGAACCCTAATTATGCTAACTTTTCCTCCAATCACGCCCCCACCCACCTCTGTCCTAAAATCCATCGTGGACAGCGTATATTACAGGAGTTCACCCTTATCCGCCAGTAAAGAAATATTCGATCAATACGCTGAATATTATAACTGTGCTTTAAACGTGCCGGATATAAGAATCCGATCGACTACATCCCTATATGAAGCGACCCTCCCTCCACTAAACCCGGCACCATGGATACATTTGCCATTTTAGATAAAGCACGAAGTATTCCCTGTATTTTACTGTCCCTCTATTTCCTCAAATTTTATCGTAGAAGCAAACCCAATGGGTACTCCTCCCACCCTGTGATCATGGATTCCAAATCTTCCGCTGCCCATCGAAATCAGCACCAGCGCGCACCTCTATACCCTAAGCTATACTCGGGTGACCCTCTTAACCGGAATAAACGGACCATGATATGCAACAAGGAATGATGGAAATAATATTAGAAACGAGAACAATCATAAACTACACCGCCTGACGACTCACTCAATACCCTAAAAAATATCAATCCTAACGCCGCGATGGATAATAAATATAACACCAGGTTAACACTAGATAACCAGAACCCTGTAAATTCATCTCCAGCATCTTCTAGAATCCTATGCAGCTGTAGACGCCCCACTTTCTGTCCTCTAGATAACAGATGCCTCACAAAAAGTATAGTAGACAAATGCACGGTATTAGCTGAGAATTCTAATTATGTATACATCGGATCGTGCAGCACCATCTTCAAAGCCCGAGTGGTAGCCACTATTCTAGCTTTATCTTAGTCAATTCAGCAAGAACTAACTTTATCTTAGTCAATTCAGAACCTAAAACAAAACTCAATTCCTTATAATTTTAAATGGTCCACAGTTACCCATGCCAAATCATATAACTGTTATAACAACAAATGCGATCTATGCATCGCCAAAGTCTTTTTCATTATGCAATCCACTAATCGTCTGAATGAACGAAACCATCTAATTTTTAATTGCAGTCTACCTGCGTCTGCGCTCATATGCGCTTGTATAATTTTACTGTTAAGCGATAAACTACCAACTTACCTTGAACTCTTATGTTTTTCTACTGACCAGAAACATCTTCCACCTCTCTTTCTTTCTCCCGCTCTTCTAACAAATTCTAGTTTTCTACCACTACTATATCTTCTCTTTCTCTCCCCATCCTGACATTCTTCACTTTTATTTTTCTTTGACTCTGTTTAAATGTATTTACATGGTGCCACAATATAATTATTTATTCATTTTACAGTAGACATAATAAATGACGCCAGCTTTAATTCACGAAGACTTTCCCCTAGATGGCTTCAAAGGTACCAAGCTTTTTCCCGCTACTCTTCTCCCTCTCCTTTTTTATTAATTCGTATTCTTTTTCTTTTTCTTAACAATTTTAGAGCTTTGCCAACGACTATATTTTACTTCTTCACATGCTTTCCTTTTTGTTTTCTCGCTCTGTGCTTTCCACGCATTTTCAATCAAACCTCCTGCGAGTTAACATGGGACCCCTTGATGACAATGTAACCTTCATTTGACTGAGGTATTTTTGGCTTTATGGTAGGTATCGGAATACTCTTCGTTGAGTAATTACCACTTCGAAGGCTCTACTGACTAGGAAAGATATGTAGCCTGGATTTTACCTGCTCATTTCCCTAAATTTGGAATTTTATTCGCAAACACAGCAACCCCATTTGCTAACTGTGAATTATAACTTTTTTCAGCTTATACATACATACTTACATACCTACATATATAATATAATATAATGTACTATAATATAAATATATGCTTATAACCTTGAGCTTTTGTTTGTCCACCACCAGCGCTTACAAGACAAATCGGTGCTGGTTTGTTTATATCCACGTACAGAAAAGTACCAGGCTTTAAAAAAAACGTAACTTGAGTTCGATTCAACTGACTAAAATCTTTCAAGGTGATGCCTCACCATAACTTCAGTCCAATGACTCAGACAAGTAAAAGATAAAAAATATATGTATATACTTTAGGTATATACTGTAAATCCTCGAGTATTATCCGCATTTTTTTCCAAAAATTTAAAGGTCAAAATCCCTAGTGCGCACTATATACGAAGTTAAAAATGAAAAATATTTTCTAAGCAATGTCCGAGTCTCTATTTGCTGTCCGGCAATGTTTATTCAGACGCATTTTGTGATGTCGGGCTTGTAACTGATAGTGATAAATATGTAAAAGCAATATACTTAATATTTATTTTTCACTGACGTTGTTACTGTTATTTCTTTATTTTCTGCAAACAAAGTGCACAAAAAAGCTGCACGTTTGCATTATGTTATATATACAATAATTATAAAGGTCGTTACTGTATATATGTTTACAAACCAAGGACGTTATATAGACCTCCTTGACTCAAGTTAGAGAAGGGGTGCGTATTATACACAAGGTTTAGGTTTTTCAGAGGTACAGCCCCCTAAAAATCCCCTGCGTATTATACTCAAGGGCGGACTATACTCGAGGATTTACGGTATATCTGAATGAGTGTGTGAGTATGCATATATATATGTGAGTGTGTGTGTGTGTGCATGTGTGTGTGTGTGTGTATGTCTGTCTGTTTGCGCGTACGCGGATGCTCATTTCTATATACGCGCTTGTAAGTCAGTTTGCGAGATTGAACAGCTAATATTCATGTGTTGACTATTAAAGTAGAGTGAATGATTGTATACGATCAATAGCGTATGTGATAATTGGTCGCTCATTGCTAATGAAGATTTTGTATTTTTTGTGGGTTTCTGTTACATTTACTCGTACTTTTATTCACTTTCTTCATAATATCATAACAATTAGCTTAAATGTAACAAATAGTCTACAAGATCTAGCTATAAAAGTGTTTAGTCTATACTCTGTCTTTCTCGCTTGGCGCAAAGTTACACATGTACAATGAAGAGCGTAGTTACGTGAATCGATCTCAGTCCCTGCCTGGTACTTCTTTTATCGAGCGCAGTGAGAGAAATGAAGCAACAGGCCCCGGCGGATTTTCAATCAAACGTGGAAACTGAAGCTGAACAATTTTTTGCAGGCGTGGCCGTGTGGTAAGAAGCTGGCTTCCAAACCACATGGCTCCAGGTTCAGTCCCACTGCGTGGCACCTTGGGCAAGTGTCTTCTACTAAAGCCTCGGCCCGACCAAAGCGTTGCAGAGAATTTGATAGACGGAAACTGAAAGAAGCCCGTCGTATATATATATGTGTGTGTGAGTTTTTGTGTCTCTGTTTGTCCCCCACCATCGCTTGACAACGGATGTTGATATATTTATGTCTCCGTAACTTAGAAGTTCGGCAAAAGAGGCTGATAGAATAAGTAGAAGGCTTATTAAGTCCTGGAGTCGATGTCTTCGACTAAAACTCAGAAACTGGAACTGATAAATGAACACCTTAAGAAGTCCATTATTTTCATAACAGAATAGCACGGACAATTACGTATTCACTATGAGCTTCGGCGTATCATATTGCACGCGATTTTTTGTGCTCTAGAGTAGCATACACCAGCTTTTGCACTAGGTAAGCATTTACGGGGATGGGAGTGCTGGCACTCTCATGAAATTGTATGACATTTAAAAGTGCCACCTGATATTTCAACATAATATAATTAATACATCAACCAAATAAATTAATCCAATTCAATGCCATTCAATGCAATATAAAATATCATAATATACTGGGTACAAAATACCTGTGATAAATGTAGAGAAATTAAATACGAGTCTCGAATATCTATTGTAGAGTGCAGATCAAAACATTCAGTAGCCGGTCAGAATATTTAACAATCAGAAGGCTTAAAATTCAGTATATATAACCTTGAAATTCCGACATATACAATCATAAGTAGCACAAAAGGCAAAAATTCAAATACAATGATCAAGGTGATCCAAGAATAGGATATCACTCGGGTGTTCGTTACTGGTTGGTCGACTGGTTGGTTGGTATGTTGGTTGGTTGATTTGTTGGTTGGTTGGCTGGTTGGTTGGCTGGTTGGTTGGATGGTTGGTTTGTTGGTCGGTTGTTTGGTTGGATGGTTGGTTGGTTGGTTGGTTGGTTGGTTGGTTGGTTGGTTGGTTGGTTGGTTGGTATGTTAGTTGATTGGTATGCTGGTTGGTTGATATGTTGGCTGGTAGGTTGGTTGGTTGACTGGTTGGTTGGTCGGTCGGTTGGTTGGTTGATTGGTTGGTATGTTGGTTGGTTGGTATGTTGGTTGGTTGGTCGGTCGGTCGGTCGGTCGGTCGGTCGGTTGTTCGGTTGGTCGGTTGGTTATTTGGTATGTTGGTTGGTTGGTGGGTTGATTGGTATGTTGGTTGACTGGTTGGTCGGTTGGTCGGTCGGTTGGTTGGTTGGTTGGTTGGTTGGTTGGTTGGTTGGTTGGTTGGTTGGCACAGTATGGTGCATCATTGAATTTTGTGTATTTCATTACAAAGAAAGCTGTATACCAGACAACTTATTGAGAAGAAGGTAAGTCCTTAGACACGTAAAGCGAAACGTTTACTCCTTCGATAAAGAATCTTCCAGTTTACACGTAGATACAAAAACAAAAGAAATTCTTACAAAATAAAAATGTGGAGACAAATTTGATCAGTCACATACGAAAGAAAGACATAGTAACCACATGAAGTTTTCAAGATGAACTCACAGAAAAGTCGTGCAGATGCGAGTCTGATAGAAGTAATTCCGAAAACCTTTTGCATCATGAACAGATACAAAAAGACTAAGACTTTCAAACTAGCAAGCTTAAGCACATGCACGTTGTATTGTTTATTGAAACAGCGTAAAAATAATTTAATCGGTAACTCTAGATGCAGGTTAAGCAACACAATGTTAAATGAATTAGATGTAGCGAGCATGAATGCGTCATGGTATTAATATCGTCAAGGATCATGGAAGATGCCCGTTTAAGACAATAGAATTTGTAATATCATCATTAATTAGTTCAATAATATCGAAAACAAAATTTTACCGTAAATTTATTCAGTTTGATATCGTGGAGTTAGGTCGCTTCTTTTCTTAGTACCTATTTCTCCAACTACCTGGAATTCGGTAGATATTATACCACTTTGATGCACGCTGGCATCAATATTATTTTGAACGTTAGAAAATCACTGTTGCTCTAGAAGCATCGAACCTGGTTAGTTTACGCGTAATTAAGATAAAAACAGTAGTCATAGGACTACAAAGAGGTGAACTTCTATGAAAAACTTCCAATGGGCGAAGGAGTGGCTGTATGGTAAGTAGCTTGCTTACCAACCACATGGTTCTGGGTTCAGTCCTACTGCGTGGCACTTTGAGCAAGTGTCTTCTACTATAGCCTCGGGCCGACCAAAGCCTTGTAAGTGGATTTGGTAGACGGAAACTGAAAGAAGCCCGTCATATATATGTATATATATATATATATGTATGTGTGTGTATATGTTTGTGTGTCTGCGTTTGTCCCCCCCCCCAACATCGCTTGACAACCGATGCCGGTGTGTTTACGTCCCCGTAACTTAGCGGTTCGGCAAAAGAGACCGATAGAATAAGTACTAGGCTTACAAAGAATAAGTCCTAGGGTCGATTTCTTCGACTAAAGGCGGTGCTCCAGCATGGCTGCAGTCAAATGACTGAAACAAGTAAAAGAGTAAAAGAATGTTAATGACCACTGTATAAAAGGGAATATAAAGTGAAAGGTTTCCTACTTTCATAAAGATACGTCCAATTTATATATAGATGGCAAATTGTGTAATCCAGAGTTCCTAAGCTATGTACAATGAATTATTTTGCATTCCTATCTCTGGACAATATGATCTGATCCCTTAACTCTGTGATTTGCACCCTACCTTACATTTTTGTGGATTCGTATTTAGTATTATAAAGAAAAATGGCAGTCAATATATTTAGACTGTTATACTTTAAGAATATAATATAATGCAATTTAATATATATAATATAATATGTATAACCGAACTTGTTTTTAATGTATTTTTTTTTCACACAAACATGTTCAACAAAGTGACGAAGAAATCATTTACATTAACAAAGATTCCATACATCTGCTTAATGTAATTAACATGTAAAAGATAAAATAAATGCATCTTCAGTTTATCTTCAGACATGCATATATTTGATATAGCTGTCCGATCAAGACTGGATAAACGAGTCAGTAGGAAACTCATGAATCAATCTTTTATTCATTCATACGTGTCAAAAGCTAAATGTTCCTTAATCCTAATAAAGATGCATTTCCTTACCAGATATAGGTAATAACATTCCTAAGTTGCTACAGCTATATAGGCGTTCCACAATTTCATTTGTGCTCTACATTTTACATCCGATACTTGTATGTCACGACAGGATTATTGTAATACAAATTCGTAAGTAACTAGATATTGTCATATTGAATGTTTTTGAATTGCATTATTTTATTTTGTCTTGTATGATATTTGTATTATATTGAATCAACGGATGGAATGTTTTGGTGGCGTACAGTTTCATAATTAAATCGTTATCTGTATCAAACAACCATTTAATATTAAAGCTAGGAGTGCTATGCTACTTCAGCAGAAAATCTTGTGCACATAAGTGTATCGAAATGGAATGTCAACATCAATAACTGTCCCACCACAGTCTGTACAGAGTGCCCATTTATTTTCGATGCTCTACTATTTGACTTTTAGATTTGATTTTGGGTTAATTACAATAAGAGGCCACCACTAATCTCCTCGCATACCCCATTTTTCTGTATTTCACTGCCAGTCAGTGATTGAGACGACACACTTCTTTGTTCACGTAATACTCTTCATTTTATCAGTGAGCGTTAATTCTTACCTCCATGAATTGCTTTTCTACCCAGCTCTTACATCACTTTTTTTCGTCTTGTTACTATTATATTTACTTTTGACGGTAGGTCATGACTAAAGTTGTGCATGTGAGTATTTGTGTGTGTGTGTGTGTGTGTGTGTGTGTGTGTGTGTGTGTGTGTGTGTGTGTGTGTGTTTTAATCAAAATCTTGAAACGTCGATGTCTAGGATTCCTGATAGATGGCGACACTGAACAAACCGGGTGTTTCCACAAATTTTTACCATAAGAGATATTTTCTCGACAGTAACTGCAGTTAATTTGCCTTTTAGCAGTTGAAATATTTCATATATATTAGATAATGAAATCTATGGTATATACCTGGGAGCTTATTGGTAAAACATATTCCCATTTACAGTGTTCGTTGTCTATTTGGTTAATGAAAGAGATGGAAGATAGAAGATACTAGAATATTTATTAATCACAATTGTTTTGACACATCTAACATCGATCCCTCACGGGTGAGATATTCGACAACTGGTTTGGGAAGTCATATATATAGATTTTATCTTTTACTTAATTTAGTCATTTGACTGTGGCCATGCTAGGGCACCGCCGTGAAGAAATTTTAGTTGACTGAATCGACTCCAGAACTTTGTACTTATTCCATCGATATCTTTTGCCGAACCGCTAAGTTACAGGAACGTAAACACACAAACACAGGTTGTCAAACAGTGGAGGGTGTCAAATACACACACATGCATGTGTGTGTGTGTGTCTGTGTATGTATATGCGTATGCGTGTTTGTGTGGTTGTCTGTGTGTTGTGTGTGTTTGTGTGTATATGCGTGTGTGCGTGCGAGTGTGTACGACATGCTTCTTTCTCTTACAAAATAGTCACAAGGCCCTGGTCTGCTTTCCCAAGGTGCCACGCAGCAGGACAGAACTGGGAACTACGTAGTTGGGGAGCAAACTTGTGCTTTCTCACCGTTCAGGTTTTTACTGTATGTGGAAACGGCTGCTCGCAGGAAAATATCCAGTGCGTCAGGCTACTTTATCAACTGAAATATAATATACTCTATCATGGTATCAAGTACTTTTTCTTCCGTTCATTAATTCAATGGAATATACATATATTTATCTCTACCTCTCTTTCCACACACAGAAACACACACACATGTTCATATTTATGTATACACATACTTATCTACTTCCCTAACTCACTCTCTCAAATAATTCATACATACATACATACATACATACATACATATATCCATGCATACATACATACATACATACATACACACATAAATACATGCATACATAGTGCTGAAAAGTGAAGAAAACAATATCTTACGTTTTGGACGTGAGCTTCTCAGAAAGTACTCTCTTCCTAGTGACCTCCCTTACAACCCAAAATCAGCCGGACCAGCATTCCTCAAAGGAGACCCGGAGGTGTAACGTTCAGCATAAGTCTCGTTTGGACTCGTGACCATTACATCACATCACACTTCGAAAGCTATGCATTTGCAATCCTCGAACAGAAGATTGCTATTAAATAACTAATCAACAAAAGAGACAGTAAAGCAACCGAAAATGTAGAACATGTCATATTTCTAAGGGAAGATATCAGACATGTGATTAGCAGCTGCCTAAGAATGTCATCAAGGTACTTCCTCCCTATGGAACACGACGTTGTCGCAAAAACAATATACGATGCCATCCGGTGAATAGACTATCCTGAAATATATATAAAACATCTATCAAATGTAAGCAAAACTGGCCGAGTATTGTTGTTTGGGGCAGTCAAGGAAAAGTATGTACTGTCATAGAGGTCAGCTGTCCAGCTGATCTGAATATCTCTGAAAATCAAAGAGAAAGAGGATAACTTTGAACAACCTCCAGCTTCTATACTCGGATTACAAATTCACATTTATACCAATAATAATTGGAGCACTTGATTTTATAAGTAAATGCCTAACCGTCAGTCTGGGTAAGCTTGGATCATCATAAAAAAGAAATCAACCAACTGACTCTCATATTACAGCTACAATCTGTGAACGGAACGGTAAAACTATGCAAGACTTTTCTCAAGTTTCAAATGTGGCATTGTTTTTATCTACGTTTTAAAGATGAAGCTTTGTATCTTTGTTAGAAACTAGACTCTTCTTCAAAGGAAGAATTTAAATTAGGAAAAACATACATACATACATACATACATACATACATACATACATACATGCATACACACATAGCAGCTGTAACAAAACATGTGTCACTAATGGATATTACAGCCAAATAAAGAAAATTTGAACCTCATAACTCTCTGCATTCAATAAAACAGTGTCTCACAATGTGTTTGTCGTGCCGGTACTCATACCATCATTTGGGCTGCTTGATTGGATGCTTGATGAGGTACCATCCACTCTTGCCATTTTCTCTACTTTGACCCAAATTTGAATAGACTTACTTGAGGACAGCACTTCCCTCTCCACTCGCAATTTCCTTTTCAAGCAAAACTTGAAGAAGTCAATGAGAGCTCTACCAGATGTATCTGTCCTCATGCCTTTCAGTCTTGGCCATCAAACAACCTCTTTCGCACAGCCTACCCGATTGAAGGTGGGAGGCGGGACAAGCATCACTACGAACTCGGCCGACTGATAAATCTGTCCCTCACGTGACAGCAGCTATTCGACATAACCCCACAAGTCAGCAATGCTCGAACACTGAACGAGTAGGTGCTGAACGGTTTCGTCACTCTGCGCGCACCTCGGACAAGCCCGTCTGACAGCATATCTGTTCCTGTAAAGTTTATCTCGAACCTATACCGTCTCTAGGTAGTACTGCGAGGCCAAGGACATCTGGAAATTATACATGATAGTTCCCGACCGGAAAGTCCTCTCGAACGGATTAGCCAGCTCGTTTTCGTCTGCACAGACTAATTAAAACTGAGGGGCTGCCTGAGCATGAACTTGAAGCTATGAAGAGACAAATTAAAGAAAGTGTCGAGCACTTCAGGTGAAGAAGATGTGTTACAGGAGAATGAATTGGAAACAGCAGAGCTAGATGATACTGTTCAAAGTAATGGACTCGAAAAGGTATCAAATACATATTCTGATGACATTTATATATTTTTTATCAACAAACTACAGGTCCTGATCGAGTACTGACAGGAAAATCAAATAATAATAGGGTGTTAATTTAGTAAACTACCAGTAGCAGACGATTATCTCCTACTAACTACATAAATACGAGTGCTTATATGCACGAGTTCACATGAAACTTGTGATAATACAGTATTCTGTGTTCTAACACAAGCATCCACTTTTAAGTGTAGATAAATATTACATTTTGGCATTAATACTGCTTCTGTCACTATTAATTAGGTTTCAAATAATCAATACATGGTACAATTATTAACAGTTGGAGAAAAGATGAGTTACAAAGACCTGACTACTCATGTTACATGGAGTACTTCAGCCAATAAGCGATATTGACAAGTTGTATCTAACTAGGCACAAAGGTTGGTGAAGGTTTATCAGATGTGATAGCTATATAACCTCAGATGGAAATAGTTTGGGATAGTATGTCAGTGGTGTCATAGAACCCTTGCTTGTCGATACTTCATTAGCTACGGTATATATAATCCTCCGCGTAGCGAATCTTGACAGAAAGTGGAAGTACAAGCGTGCCAGTCTGATCAACCATGGAGTAGGACAAAGCTGAATGGTCGGGTGGTAGTAGACGATGTAGGTCTTCGCTACCTCAACCTTATCTTTCAGAAATAGCTTCCTCTAGACTCATTTCTGAGTGACACTGGTCATTCTTCCACTTCCTGTAATTTAAATAGTCCTTCTTTTTAGCAACCCACGATACTGACATGGATCTGAGTCTTCGAATAGATATTTTGTTTCTTAATGGATTTGCTCATATAATCAATGGTTAAAAAGTAAGCAACTTTGTTATATTGGGCAATTTAAAATATATTGTTTTAACACGAGAAGTAAGAAATAAAATGGTCTGGAATTTTGAATACATCAGTAATATTCAAAAGTTAAAAATTATTGTTTTGAGTATAAAGATTGTTAAACATGCCAAGCGACCTACTGGATAAGACTTTTAAAACACCAAAAATATGGCTTATCTTATAACTACAGAAAACAATAACATTTCCATAAAACTATCATAAAGCATATCGATACCACTACACAACACAAAATCTGTACCATGCCATATTCGAACATGAGTTAACAATAAGTCAACATTGGAATTACTATACCGACGTAAACATACACTACACCAGCTCTACCATAAAAGTTGACCAGAATAACCATTCTGCAAACAATCCTTGTCCTACATCACACCGACACTACCATATACAAACATTTACATCACCCGCGTAGCAGCACTATCGAACATCACACCAACATTACCATGCAATAAATCACGTTACTATGCTTGATGCTAAGCTATCACAGCCCATACCAATAATACGGTAAACGACACCAACGCTACTATACACAACGTCAAATCTCTCATACACCTCATCGATGCAATACTACAATAGACCAACGCTACAATCTGCCACATACCAACACTAGCACATATTAACACTACCATATACCACATGCATACACTGCTCTATACCACAGCATTACTATATATCACATCAACGCTATCATACATTCACTAACATTACCATACTTATAATACATATATACCACATTTATAACACTCTTCATTAATGCAGCCTCTATAAAATCATTCCACCTATCTTAGAAATACAAGCTAATTGCCATTGAAATTATATCCTCTGTCCATAATTTATGAAAAGAAAAATAATGTTCGCATACTTTTAGGCACTCTTCTGAACTGGAATATACATGACTGGGATGCCTCTTCTCATATGTCTACTTAATTGTGATTGCCCTGTTACTAAATCACAGCAGTAACACTGTCAACAATATAATACAAGACACAAACACCATCGTTTACCACACCAATTCTACCAATAAACATCACAAAAATTATCTCAAAATAATGATAGTATGTATTAATTATTTATTGATATTTACATATTTATTGCGATTTTTCAAATGAAGTAAAAAGACAGAATGACAGAATATCAATAATAACTGTTACCATACTGTATCAATTTCTGATATTATTAGTAAATATTTGGTTTTTGTTTCTCTGAGTTGTTTTACTATTTGAAATCTCGGTTTCAAAAGCCGTTATTCGTAGTGTGTCGATAACATATTCTATTTGACTGAAATTTTATCTAAATAAATTAAACTGTTTAAAAATGTCCATATTTACAAACTAAATTATTTGTCTAATGAGATACCTTTTGAAAAGTTATCTGTGGAAATGAAAAAACATTTTTTTACCGCAATATATACTGTGCCACGAAAATGCACTCGAATGCAATATCAGAGTTTACGATATCTGTTTCAAGTGTAACCTTTGACTCAGTGAGATATATTTAGCATTCAAAATCTCCCAACAGATAAACTATGCCATTTGAGATATCTTTGAAAACATCTCATGAGGAAATAGAATATTGAAATGAAACCAGATTTCGCGATTAGATGAAATTTGATGCTCGATTGTGGATACACTGATATGTGAAAGAAACAGTGACAGCTTTGAAAAATCGGACGAGCTGTTATGTACAAGTAATATATATATATATATATATATATATATATATATATATATATATATATATACACACATACATGCACATACATATATACATATACGAATTAGAAATCTAAGCACATCAACTGAAATAGTATGATAACATAGAGTTCTATTATAAAGCGGTCTTTTGCCATTGTTGTATGTCTTTGTACGGCGGTTGTCCTCTGACAGATATTGTTATATTCCGAAGTTATCGATAGGATGTTTTTGTCTGGCACCGTACGACCCCAGTGTACGACATCCTCAAAAGGTTGGGTCATTATAATCTTCTTTTGAAGGTATCAACAAAGCGTTCTGACTATCCATTAGATCTGGGATGGTATGGCAACATCGTCATATGTTCTCCCGCGAACGTTTCACAATTTTTTAAAAATTCGTTAGACACAAATTGCGTTCCATTGTCAGACACTATCATTAATGGGATGTCAAATCTTGCAAACAATTCTGTAAAGAATTTATCACAGTTGAGGAAGTTGTTTTTTTTTTATACTTGCAAATTTCAGGCCATTTCGAGAAAGAATCAATTACAACTAAATAGTAAGAACCATTTAAAGGACCAGCTACATCGATGTGCAGTCTCGACCATGGAACATCTACTTGTGAACAATATTTACTTTTTATCGTAAGCAATTGTTTTCGCGAATGGTACATTTCGTGTTGATTTGAATATATGTATTGCACCTTGTTTTACTGCAATGTTTTGTTTCAGTCTCTCAGCCGTATTTGAACCTTTGACTGAGGGAACTATATTTTTACACAAAACACTTATGGGCTTATTCCATAAACGGAATAGTTCTATCCACTCTGGGCCAAATAAAATAAGTGAATGTCTTTTTCGTCTGACCTCGAAAAGTTACATTACATATGCATTCACCGATAAAATAATCTTTTTCCAATAATACCATGTGCTACCTTTTTAGATCTTATTAATTTCGGCTTACCGATTTGTTTCCACGTTTTCTCATTTATAATGATAATGTCACTACCTGTGCCGAACATCAATTTTCCACTTGTATTTTCAATTTACACATGTATGAATTTTTTGTGTACAAGATCTAGAAAAGTCGTACATGAAAGAATTTGAAATGGTGGAGACACGCCAGATTAAGAAGTTCATGAAAGTCAAAAGTCAGAGAATGAAGATTGAAGTCTGTTACCCACCTGTAAAAGCAGTAATTATGTACATAATTCTTCATTTCTTAAATATAGAACTGTATTATGAATTTTTGTTTGTTGTATTGCCACCCCTTTTTTTTTTCGATGAAAAACTATTTCTATTTTCTTTGTCCCGACTTTTTGTCACTTCGTTCTGCACAACGAAAACACTCCGTTTTTTTAAATGGAAGATTTTTTTCCTCGAGTGCATACCATCACATGCAAAATATGGGTTTATATTCTGAGGTTTCTCGTTTTATTTTTTTTATTTTTTTTTTCTTTAGAAAGCACTCTCTTTCTCTCTCTATTCAGACACTTCCGCACTGATTTTAATTGGAAACAATCTTTCCGTTCAATTTCCCTTGCGTCGTTAATTCTTCTGTTAATTTCTGTAGGCTTACATCCTGGTTCTGTTCCAGCTTTGCGAGATTTCTAGTTCTAACTTCTGCGTCTTTTTCTGCAGTTAGTCCCTGTGTGAAAATCAGGCATTTGAACATATCTGGAGTTAATTTATCCAGCTTAAACTTCTCATATTCCTTGCTTACTCTACCAGCATATGTGATGTAGTCCTCGTTACTATTTTTTTTCTATGTTCAGACACTTCCACTGAGTGTTGAACAAGAAGCTTTTTTCACTGAAAATCTTGCACAATATATCTAGTGTGTCATTAAAATTTACGTCAGACAGTTTTCTTGGGAGTACAAAATTACTGTTTCGTTCATGTTCTGTTGGCACCAGTTTTCTCAAGATTAAGCGAGTTTTCATTTCACCGTCCCAATCTTTACATTCTTTCTCGAAGGTTTGCTCATATCTTCTGTAGTATGCTTCGAAGGTAACTCCTTCGTCAGATTCGTATTTGAACTCTGTTATGGAGTTCGCGACATAGTCTGACGAGAACACTTTTTCTGACTTTCCTGACGACTTCAGTAATTGCATTTGTTGTTGTAATGTTATTTGTTGTTGTTCTGTTGATGCTCTTGCAGTTGTACCTGCTGTTGTTCTTCTGCTTTCAGATGTTGTTGTTACTGTTTCTGCAACTCAAGCAAACCTACCAATAAATTTTCCATACTTTTACGTTTTTTCCTACAATTCATGCACCAACTTTTTGAGTTTATTAACCTCTCTTCGAGTTTCTATTAACTCCGCGTGAATTGGTTTATCATCGTCGCCACTATTATAAAACGGTCTTTTGCCACTGTTGTATCTGTTTTTGTACGACGGTTGTCGCCCTGACAGATACTATTATAAATCCAAACTCGTCAATAGGATGTTTCTATCTGCCACTGTACGACCCCCAGTCGTACATTGTTATTATCCTCAAAAGTTGGTCGTTATAACGTCTACTCAGTATTAGAGTATAATTACTATATCAGCACAGACACAATTATCTACACAGTCTACACGTATTCTCGTACTCTACGTACTCTCGTACTCTACGTACTCTCGTACTCTACGTACTCTCGTACTCTACGTACTCTCGTACTCTACGTATTCTCTCGATACTGGCCGACGTCACCTTACTTATAGTGACATACTCATTCCACACATCACGTAGGAGCGGTGTACCATTATTACTAATTCCATACAAGTTCACAATTAGGCAAACAATAATGAAGGTATCAAGTGTTGGTAATATACTATATTGTTGATATGCAAGTGTCAAATCCAAATGAAACCGTACATCCGATTCTGGAGTTGTCTTCAGGTGTGGCGTAGGTATAAAGAGAGAAAACGAATGTTATTTAAAAAATACAATTGTTTCAGTAGATTTTTATTGATGTATTCATAAATTACATAATAACATATAATCCACCATCTTCAGGTAAGATTTCAAATAGATGAGATTTCATACATCGGCCCAATCAAATCCAGCATCATCGGACTATTAGAAATCCAATGACGTTGGAATTGTCCGGGTTGTTGTATGAAATCTTACCTATTTGAAATCTTACATGCTTAAAAGTTTACCTAAAGGTTGTGTATGTTATGTTATGATGTAATCTATGACTACATAAATAAAATTCTACCAAAACAGCTGTCGTATAAACGCCATCTATCGTCTCTTGATATGTGTGGGTTCCTCTGTGTGTGTGTATGCATGTGTGTGTGTGTGTATGTGTGTGTGAGTGTGTGTTTTTGTGCATGTATGTATGTATGTATGCATGTACAGAATGTTTAAAGTGAATTATAGATATTGTATATTAAGAAAAAGAAGACAGTCAGAATTTTAGATAATTCCTTTTTAGAGTTTTTATCCATTCATGAGGATTTTTCAAAATAAGTTTCACGAAACTTTCTATAAATTTATTTTCAAAAACCTTCATGTATGGGTGAAAGCGCGAAATAAAAAAAAACTTTCATAGTGAAAAGATAAGAGTGAATATTTATTTTATGAGTGCTGTGTAATGAGTCTATAAAATTGTGCATAAAGTATATATATAAAGTACATTAAGTAATCTTCGTATTGCAATTTCTTTCACTTTTCAATGAGTAGCAGATGAGCGACTATCTTTTGATACAGACATAACACAGTCTTCGCTTTCGGGTTTTGGGATAAAGTTTTCAGAAATAACCCAATTAATTCCATCAAATATTCACAGTTGCTACTAGTTATCAACAATCGCATTGGGATATAATTATGCAGACTTGTAATCTAGCGCGATTTTTCCATCCTAAGTGTGCACGCAATCAGAGGTACAGAACTTAGAATGAACTAGCAAGCTACTCATAATGCACAACACTGAAAAACAGTAAAAGAAAAATCAACAGGCTCTAATAACCAAGAAAGAAAGGAGCCAGTGGGTTGTTAAATGTAGAAGATACTTCAGAAAATAATGAGTCGAAAAAACTGTTGTACATAATGCAGAAGAATAATATCGGCAGCTAGAAATATATTTAAAAAATTACTGAAGCAATATTCAAGTATAGAAGGGAAAACAAGAGAGCAAATAGTTGGAAAGAGAGGAAATTACATAGGCGGTTCATGCAACATAGCGTGGATGTGGGAACTAAAGAACTGTTGTTGTGGTTGATGGACGGAAACTAAAACGAGAAACCAAAGTGCTAAGTATATCTGCTTAGGAACAAGCCATTAGCACGAATATGACAAAGACAAAGACTTATAAAGACAAACTTATAAAACAGAGTAAACGTAAAATTTGCGGAAAAAGTGTCGAAAATATGAAACACATCTTGAGTTAATTAGCTGGTACAAAAGCCTAAAAGTACAGGCATGACTCTGTAGGTATAAGAGTGGATGGGTATATTAATTGAGTTTGTTACTTTGAAAATAACGGGAAAGTGGTATGAACACGAATCAGAGACTGATGGTAAATAAGAATTATGGGATCTTATAGGACTTACCCATAAGGACTGAACATACTATTGAGACACAAACTTTTATAATAAAAATGAAATAATGCCAGAAGTAGAAAGTACTGCACTGAAAATAATTACAGTAACGAATATGCATATAAAAGATGAAAGAAATGAAAGCATCACAGCAGAACCTTACACGCATTCAAAGCACATGATGCCACAAAATACAGAGACAACGGCTTACACAATAATATAGACATAAACATACTGAGAAAATACTCCTGAAACCACCGAAAGAGAAACATCCAGGTCATCACAGCAAATCAAAAATACGCACAAAGAAGACAATAGTCGAAAATGGAGAAGATGACCAAACACGTAACTATGGAAAGATTCAATTACAACCAAAGCGAAAATACATCTTTGTCTTTTATCTTCAAAAAATTAATGGATGAATTATCTCAGTGTTTCGAAGAGAGTTAGTATTAATGAAATACTGAAGCAGTAAGTAAAACAGAAGTGAACATTAACAACATAAATCGACGTTACCACCAACTCAAGCTAAAAACAAACAAGGAGCAATACGAAGAATAATTAGATATAACGGAGCACAAGAAATTCTGTTTACAGAGAAAGCTATTTGAATATCAACAGACTGAATGATTTAATGTAGCAGCACTAGTTGTATTGAGTATAACCAGACGTGACCTTGATAAAGTCAAATACTCAGACAAGCTTCATACTGTAAAAAGAGAAAAAATAGACAACAAGCCATTCAAAAGAAAGCAAAGATGAGAATAGATATTGAGCAAAATGGAAAATATGTTGTTCAAAGTAAGAAAAAGCAAAACCTCCAGATAGTTAAACGGTTATCAGTAGAAGCAAAAGAAACGCTTAAACAAATCTTGTCAACAAATTCATGCAAGGAATGACGCTTTGAAAAATGTGACATAGAATTTTAATCTAAAACGAAAATATTTTGCTGAGTTTTCAACAAAAATGCGTAACACAGGAACACACTCCTACATAAGGAGAAATTTAAGTATATTAGTACTAAATGTGCTGAATATTTTATTCAGCATATAGGAAGGAGGGAAAATATAATATCGCCATAAACATAGCCCACCTTAATCGCATATACACTAAACGTTTCAAGTAGTTGGGAAGACCATGAAGTTGAAAAAATATCAATTTCAGGGTGAAGCACCTGATTTCTAATCATAAGCATATGGTAACACCCTTCAATGAATTGATAAAAAAACTAGCACCAATAGCTAAATTTGTACTGGAAGGAAAAAATCAAAACGTTAATTCCCTTTACACACCCTTCAGCTGCCAGAATTCTTAAGTCGACAGCAGTAATATGTTTCATAAGGTTCGTGAAAGTGATGTATTTCTGTAAGGTGTCAAACATTGGTGAATAAAACTACTGCAGAAGCAGATTAATCAAACTATTGCAGAAAACAATACAGTTGGCTAGACTATATTCTCTTGATGAGATTTCCTAGATCAAATGTTTACAGTCGTCTTTTGTTTACAAATAAGGATTAAGTGTCCTTTCTCTCAAATTTGTAAATCCTTTTGAGAGGTTAATTCGGAATTAATTGAAATAGTTTCTCCTTTTCTTTCAGAGTTTCAAATATTTATTTATATATATAAATCTATATCTATTATATAGATATAGACACACACGCGCGTATATATTCATTTATTTATTTATTCATCTATCTATCTATCTATCTATCTATCTATCTATCTATCTATCTATCTATCTATCTATCTATCTATCTATCTATCGGACTTGCTGTCACATCGGCTGCAGAGGTAAACGTTTATTTGACCTTTTATTGTCCACATTTTGTTGGAATTTTAAAGTATTTTTGTTGCGAAGCACCTAGGCTTCATTTCTGTGTATTTTCAAAGGCAGGAATTGGCCCCCAGGGGTAGTTTCGGCCCTAGCAAAATACAAAAATTTCCTTCTCGACATAATTTTGGAACGCTTGTCTTGTTCTTTTGATGAGCATTTCCCGAGGCTTCAGATGCCAGAAGAGAAAAAAGAACAGAGTAGCGCGTGCTCACACAGTGACAGGAACGCAGTTGCTGTAAACGTCACAAAGACGGCGATTACAGCTACTAACAGCCCTCTCACCACAACCACCACCACCAACAACAACAACAACAACAACAAAAACAACAACAACAGCAAGGACGCAAATTTATACGTCACGGATACTGTTAACAGCCCTGTCACCACCACCAACACCAACAACGAAAACAAGACTGTAACCAAGGTTACAAAACCATGCGTAAAAACCGTCACAAATGTCTCTGACGTAAGCACCATTGCTGCTGACGCTATCATCACCACCACCACCAACAACAACAACGACAACAACAACAACAACAACAACAACAACGACGACGACGACGACGACGACGACAACAACAACAACAACAACAGCAAGGACGCAAATTTATCGGCCGTCAGCACCGACATCACCACCTGTTCAACAAACTCTGCTGCCACTACCACCACCTTTGAACCCGGCAGTACCAACACCAACACCGCCAGCACAACAAAAACAAATTTCGCCGATGCTATAAAGGAAAAAAGGAGAATAGTGACATTCACACAACAACAAATTAAATACACAAAATCCCTTCTTACGAAAGAAGGCGATGATGTTAAAATAAACATTCCAAAAGAAATTATAGAACAAAAAAACAAAAAATGCATCATTTATAAACTGGTAAACACAAAAACCAGACGTGCAGAAAATTTTAGCACAGATAAGATCGAGATGTATCTTAAACCTGTATGGGCTCATCAAGAGCATGTCACGTGGGGACGGAAATTTGCCACGGTACAGGTGAGATTCATAAATGAAAATTTAGCGAAGCAATTTTCGACACTCTCTCTCCGCACAGATAACTTGGTGATGATACCGAGTTATCTTGGACAGAGAGTGACCAAAGTGATTATAAAAAACGTGCCATCAGAAGTGGACGCCCAATGGGTAGTATCGGCCGTATGCCTCGAAATGGATGAGGCAAATATTTTGGAAATTACGGTCGTAGAGGAAAAGAACTGGGGGGAATCTGGAAATCCTTCTCCACATCACGGAGGAGGCTTCACGGAACATTCCTCCAAACATTACACTGGCGGAGGAACACAAACTGTATGTGGTGGTAGAGGGCAGGCGGCCTCGCTGTTACTTATGCAACAACGAGGCACATCTGAAAAAGGACTGCCCACTGGCCGCTAAACAAAAACAACAACAACAACAACAACAGAAGCAACTACCAAATACCCCCAACAGAAAAACTTTACTACCAACACCACCAGCAACACAAAAAACAACAGAAATATCAGCAATAACCACAACAGAAAAGACAACAGAAACTGCAAAAACAGAAGAGAAAAAAAAAAGAAAATTCCAAGACTGCCTCTCCCTCCCCCATATCACATACACCACACACAAATAACAAGCAGCCAACACCAACAAAAACAGCAACACAAACATTCACAGAAACACACACAGACGCACAAAATTTGCCGTTACCTCTTTCTGACTCCTCAGAATTCTCATCGGATGAAGAGAGTGGGGAAGGGTGGCAAATAGCTACGAAAGGAAATAGGAAGCGCAGTAAGAAGAAAACAAAACAAAATGCAAACACAAACAAAGCAGGGAGATTCACGTCTCCCGAAAATACTCCTAACACCAATAGTAATATGCAAAAAACAATGCTAACAGCAATAGACAGTACAAACACAGAGTTGATGAATTACATCAACTCTAAAACAAACATCACAAATAACGACATCAGAACAAACAACCACCCACACACAACACCGCCAAAACACATTCAAATTTACCATGTATCACCAGTATTGCACCACAAAATAAAATCTCTTTACCCCAACTCGGTAGGGGGATGTCAAAAATATTTGTGCAAGAAATTGTACAATAGCCTCCTTGGCGAAAAATCCAAGGAGGAAACAAAACTTGCAAACAGTAAGTAGCTCACTTTTCCTTTACTTTTGTGCTTTAAAGCACACGTATAAATAGAATCATGGTGAAGATTGGTTGTGTGGATGTGCGTGGCTTGGGGGTCCCCTTGAAAACAAGGGTACCTCTTAAATGACATCAAGTCACACAATTTGGTTATCATAGCCATTAGTGAGACCAGACTCCATGAACCGCGGGCCCTAAAGTCCATGTTTGGCGGACAGTTTAACATTCATTTTTCTCCCTGTCTGCCGGGGATGGGCGGTAGTGGCACGGCGGTTCTTTTTCGCAAGAGTCTGGATCTCCAAGTAAGGACGATATTTACGGACCCGGGGGGTAGACTGGTTGTCCTAGATGTGGACGGCAGCGATGGAGGCGCTTTTCGGCTGCTGGCAGTTTATGTGCCTCCTTTAACAGGTCGGTCGGACTTCTTTCGACGTCTAGAAGTATTCCTGGGAACGTCTCGTCCCTTACTTTTAGTGGGGGATTGGAATGCTACCTTGGACACGCATCTAGACTACGTGGGGAGTGACAAAACTAGAAGGGAATGCAAAGGCCTCAGAGACCTGCTCAGACGCTTCCAGTTGTCTGACAGGTACCAACTCTACCACCCAAATGTGCCAACGTGGACTTGGAGCAACCGCATCGGGTCGTCGAGATCGTATTTAGATAGGATAGTGTGTAGGACAAGAGATAGAGACAGTTTAGGATGTCCACAGTTCCACATAGTCAGCTACACGGATCACAAACTTGTGACGTGTACGCTAGACTTAGATAAGGCACATAGGCAGGGTCCCGATTACTGGAAACTAAACGCGTCTTTCCCGTCGAGACAGGTTTTCAGAGACCGGATTAGCACGTTAGTAAAGAGGACTTTGACGGGAGCCATCGTCAACAACAAATGGTGGTTTGCCCTCAAGAGAGCAGTAAGGGCGGAAGCAATAAGGTATAGCAGGGCACTAGCTGTAGAGAAGAACAGAGTAGAGGGGGAGCTAGTGATAAAGTTAGAAGAGGCATTGCGAAGTGGCATCGCATCCGACGTTTTAGCGGCGAGGTTGGCCCTCGACCAACACTTCAATGCTAAACACGAAGGGTGTGCTATCAGGGCAAGGATGCGTGCTCTGAGGAATGAAGGTGTTGGAGCCGCACGAGAGGCCCGGGTGGCGGAGGCGCAGCGGGGTAACAGAGCCACCATCCGGTCTCTGGTAGACGGACAGGGGCGCGAATTGCTCGAGCCGAGCAAGATGTGCGAGGCGTTTCAGCGGCATTTTGCCCGACTGTTCGGGAGGAGTGGCAAGCGAGAACGCAGGGTGGACTTTAGTGCCTACCTGCACAGCTTGCCACGACTCTCGGCAAGAGAGGCGGAGTGCTGCGAAGGGGGTCATCACGGCGGAGGAGGTGAGGGACGCGATGGCGGGTTGCTCGACGGACAAATCTCCGGGTTTGGATGGTCTGCCCTACGAGCTTTACAGCTGTATGCCAGACTTGTTTGGAGACGTCTTGGCGGCCGTGTACTGCAACTGGCAGCAGAACGGGAGCATTCCCGGTTTTGTGAGCCGAGGAGCGGTAACGCTGCTGAAGAAAGATTAAAAACAAGGGGGACGCCATAGATAACTTTAGGCCCATCACTCTGCTCAATGCAGACTTGAAAATTTTGGCCAAGGTGTTAGCCAAGCGGTTGGCGCTTGTCATCGAGAAACTCGTCGGCACGGAGCAGACGTGCGCCGTGCCGGGCCGGAGCATCCATGACAACCTCCATCTGATGCGCTACATCATAGAGAGGGTAGTTAAGGAACCTGGCATGGGTGGGGCCCTGATCAATTTGGATCAATGCAAAGCTTTCGATAGGGTAGACCATTGATACTTGGAGGCCGTCCTCGAAGCGGCCGGCTTCGGTCCCGATTTCCGCGGCTGGATGGCTGCCTTGTACACAGGCATCTGTTCGGTTGTTCGCGTCAATGGACGTCTATCGGGACCCTTCGACATTGCACGTTCGGTTCGTCAGGGATGCCCCTTGTCGCCGCTCCTGTACGTATTGACTCTCGAGCTACTACTGCGAAAGCTGGCGACGCTGAGGGGCATCCCGCGAGAACTGGGGTGCGGGACGAGTGTGTCGGCATACGCGGACGACGTCACCGTCATAGCGTCTAGCCACGAGCACATCGAGCTTGTCGGCGAGACGCTGAAAGACTACGAAGCGGTGACGGGAGCGAAAATCAACCGGGATAAGTCGGTGGGTTTGCTGCTCGGCACCTGGAGAAGCAAGCCCATACCGTCTGGCAGCGCCTCAGTAGTGGGACGCTGGACGGACGGTCCGGTCAAGTTGCTCGGAGTCTGGTTCGGTCCGGACCTGCAAACGGAGAAGAACTGGGACGAGATAACGAGTAGGGTGGCCACTCTTTGCCGGCAATGGTCCGAGAGGAAGCTGTCCCTAAAAGGTCGGGCGGAGGTGGCGAACGCGTACATCGCGTCCATCATTGAATGCCGCCTGACCGTCGTGCCTTGTCCCGATCGCGCCATCACCGAAATGGAGCGGATCGTCTTCCGCTTTCTGTGGAAAGGAAGCGTTCCGATGGTGAGGCGATCCGTTTGTTGCCAACACCCGCTGAAAGGAGGGCTGGGCATGCCGTGGTTGATGATGCGCAGACATGCGCTGAGACTGCGACATCTCCGGCTGTACGTAGACGACGGTGAGCAGGTGTGGTCGCCGTTTGTGCGACGCGCTTTCCCGCAGCTCGTCTCCATGACCGAGCTGCAGTCGTGGATCAAAAAGAGGCCGAGGAATGGCGTATGGCACCGTGAGTGTTGCGTTGCTCTGCAACAACTTTGCCGTCCCGGGTCGACCTTGAGCGGCTGCATCACAACGAAGTCATTCTATAGGGGATTTGTGGGGGGCAGGTACGACGACGATCTCGGGCGAACCTGGGCGTCGACGAGGAATACCTGACCCGCCTGTTCAGGACGACTTTCGGGCCGGGACCTATGGACAACTTCCAGAGGTCCCTGGCCTGGCAGTGCTACCGAGAAGCGCTACCCGTTCGGGATAAGCTCTATAGACACGGCTCGCGAAATGCGGGGCCGACCTGCCCGAGATGCGGTCAGAGCGACGAAACCGTTCTGTACGCACTCGTGCAGTGTCCAACCATTTCGGAGCTGTGGGCTTATGTAGAACGACTGCTGTCACGTGTGGGACGAGTCGGTTTATCAACCGTGTCTATCGTCAATATCGTCACGCCTCCTTCCTTTAAACGGGAAGGAAGAGCTGTATTTATCGTACTTGTGGCTATGGCGAAAGAATGCCTCTGGTGGACGCGTCTGAAAGGATTAGAGACAAATACTTTCCTCTCTGGTCAATCTCTCATCAACTTTTTCAAGTATCACTTGAAAGGGAAGGTGAGAGTAGAGAGGCAAGTGTTGTCTTGCAAATGTTTCGAAAAAAGATGGATGCATGTAGGAAGAATGGCACGTATAAATGACGAAGCCACCTTGACCATGATTCTATAAAACGTTTAAAATTTTGTAAACAGAGAGTTACTTACGTTTCTTGCATAAATAAAAGAAATTTTATTTAACAAATTGTGACACTAAGGACCGAGGTTACCGTGATCTTTTCCGTAGGTTTTTCTTTCCACGGATAACCTCCCCATTTATTGGGAAATTTTTGTAATATTTTCTTTTTTTTTTTTGTACATACCCCAAACGTTTTCTCGATGCCTTTTCATCGTTATCCCCATTTTAATTTTTTACTTTATTTTCGTCCCCATCGAAAAGAAAAGCTCTACATTTGTATTTTGTCCCCTCTATGGAGTTTCAGCGCTTTAGCTGCTATTTCTGAACTTCGGTATGTGGTGAAGCAACTGTTGCTGATTCCTTAACTATGCTTATATATATATATATATATATATGCATATATGGGTACAGGACGTCACAAAACTTTGGTATGCAAACAACGAGAGAAACAAAATGGAAAACAAGACAAGTAACATAAAAAACGATCCTTCAACAGTTGTCGGCTGCCCATTTACTCTCCATTTCGAGTAATTAACGACAATATGACAGTTGCTCCCGCGAACCAAAATAAAATATGGGATCTGCGGAGGGTCAAAGTTGGTAACAAAAACAGGACAGTGGAGACATACAACAAACCAAAACGAAAATAAACATGGAGGGCCGTCAAGCCTGACGAGGTAAGGTAGTGAACGCTCGAGGAATGGAATATTGTATTTGAGAAGAGAAAAGATAGAAGAGGAGACAGATAAGAATGCGTCTGGTCTGTAAGACAGACTGAAAGAAAAGAAAGATGATCACGTGAGGAAAAGAAAGATGGACGATGGTCACGTGTGAGGAACGAGAGAAAGTAAAGGGTAAAGAGGGAGAGAGAGAGATAGGCAGATACAAAACTGTGAAGGGGAGAAAATACTTAGAGAAAGGATGAGATAGAATAAATGAAAGGGAGAGAGAGAGAGAGAGAGAGAGAGAGAGAGAGAGAACAGTACAAGGTAGAGTCCCATCAAAGTTATTATTAAGATAAATGTACTTGGATATGGATGCGTGGCGTTCAATCATATCATGATATAAATAATATATGTGTATATACATACATACATATATATATATATATATATATATATATATATATATATATATATATATATATATATATATATATATATATATATATATTTATATATATATATATATATATATATATATATATATATATATATATATATATTTATATATATATATAAACTTTAGTATGCAAACAACGAGAAAAACAAAATGGAAAACAAGACAAGTAACATAAACAGCCCTCTATGCTTGTTTTCGTTTGGTTTGTTGTATGTTTCCAGTTTCCTGTTTTTTGTTATCAACTTGACCCTCCACAGATCCCAAATTTTATTTGGGTGCGCGAGAGTAACTACCTTTTCGAAGCCTCATGTTATCGTTAATGCTCGAAATGAGGAGTAGATGGGCAGCCGACAACTGATGAAGGATCGTTTTTTATGTTACTTGTCTTGTTTTCCATTTTGTTTCTCTCGTTATTCGCATACCAAAGTTGGTTTTTGTATTTTATGATGTTTATGTTTTGTGACGTCTTGTACCCATATATACATATATATGCATATATATTTTTTATTTATATTATTATATGATTGCACGCCAAGCATCCATTTCCAAGTAAGTTTTGCATGTTTTCACTTTTTCGAGATCAGTGTATACCTCGTTCAGAGATTATATATATATATATATATATATATATATATATATATATATATATATATATATATATATATATATGATGGACTCTCCCGTCGTTTTCGGCGTATGAGTCTCCGACAACGCGTACTCTTTGTCAGTCATAATTCTTATAGCGAATGTGACATTGAAGTCCCGCCAACGATTTGCAAAGTAGACCTGCAACAAAGTTTTTAATGCCATTTTGACACAACAATCTCCATTTTTTTCGTTCCAAGGCTGTTCGCTCAAAGTTGTTGTATGTTGTGAGTTACCTTCATCACTAAGAGGTTAATATTCAGCTTGTCCTTCAAAATTTCTGTGTCCACTCTCAAGCTAGCTGGATATGAGGACTTTAGGTATTCTTTCGTCACTCATTCTGACGACATGGCCAGCCCAGCGCAATTGTGATTGGATAAGGAAGCTCTCAATTCCACCAATCTTACACTTGCTAAACAAGTCGGCATTAGAAACTTTGTCTTTAAGTGAATAACCGCAGATTGTCCTCAGGTAGACTTTGTGGAAGATGTCTAGTTGGCTAATGTGTTGTGTATCGGGTATCCATGATTCTGAGCCATGCAAGAGAATAGTAAGAATGATTGCTTTATAGACCTGTACTTTGGTGTCAAGTTTGATGCCCCTTTCATTCCATAGGCGATGATGGAGTTTGTCTTTTTATATCATTTTATATAAACAGCAGTTTGCAATGTTTCACCAAAAAGGAGAATTTGAATTGTTACTAAATGTGACTAGGGTGTTAGAAAACACCTACATTGCTAAATAGCTCTACAGAATTAGAGCTATTTAGCTCTTATTTCTAGCAATGTAGGTTTTTCCTAACATCTTAATCACATTTAGTGACAATTATATATGCGTGTGTGCGTGTGCGTGCGTGCATGTGTATGTATGTGTGTACATATGTCCCCTTAGATCTCATTGTGACCTCCTTTGTTTTCTGCTTTAAGCTCCTTTTAATTGATAATCATAATATAGTTTAAGTCACCCCTGCCCATCCTCTTTATGGTTATCACCCATATACCATTATCTTGCTAGCATCTTCTGAGTCATTTTCTTTTATGAAGACATGGTGAATTTATAGTCAAACTAAAATAAGGATAGGGAAGAGTATCTGACATTAATTAATTGACCACTAACAACAAGAACTTAACTGTCAATTCCCAATGATTATGGTTCTAAGGGGATGCAGAATACTTACTGCATTGGATCTTTTGATTGTGATAAGGATAAAGATGGATGTACCTATATCCCCACTATTCTTTCTTGACCCCCATCGTTATTTTCTCTTGCCACACTAAATTATAGTTGGCTTTAAATATTTTCTCTCTAGGTTTGCTCTGCTATAATAACAGCAGTAAGCATTGTAATTCTTTTATTCTCTAGTTCTGATGAAAAATTTGCTAAAAAATTATAATGGAGTATCCTGTATGTTAAAAACCTATATGGTCTTATGCTTCCGAGGAGAGTGGTTTATTTCAAATTGATGTAATACTTGCATTGATCGATTAAATGGAGCTGCTTGAAACGGCCGTAATGCACTAATACTTGAACACCCTTGTTACTTATTTGCTTTTTATTCACCTAACTTCGAGTAGTGCGGACAATACCGGTCTGACTTAGTGCTTCAACTTAAGTACCTAATTCAAGAAGAGGAATTTTCACTTATATTTGTTTTGTATACGGCATTTAACTGAAAAGTATCACTGAATTAATTACTGAAAAGCATTTGATGATCTACCGTACTCTTAGATAATGCAGACATTCCACATAAAGGAACCTCAATGCTATCGAAATACGTTAACTATGTTATGTAAAAATTGAAAACTATATAATCCAGGTGAAATGGAAGATGATTAAAACCAGCGTATAAGGACAGGAAATTTTCAAGAAGACTCATTTTCTCCCTACTCTGTTGTCTAGTCCTGATTTCATTAACAAACCTGCTAAATGAAACCATCAATAGTTATAGAATCTACAGACAAACTATCTGACTTAATAATATTTACAAGCGATAATAGCTAATAAATTGTTCATACGTACAACCATGATGAATATACGAGTGTAGGATTAAAGAAATGAGTTTTCTATGATATGGAGAAAGAAATTAACTAAAACTGAGAAAATTAAGCTCAATGCAGACGCCGCAATCTGAGAATAAGAACAGAACTATCCACATAAATATTTAGGTGTTGATGACACTGATAAGTGCGGCTCACAAATGAAAGAGAAAATTAAAAAAGATAACTACAGAACAATCAGAGTAATATTTTTTTAAAAAAGGTAATTCATTACTAGAAATAACACACACACACACACACACACACACACACACACACACACACACACACACACACACACACACATGCATGCACGCACGCACACACGCACACACACATACACACACACACACACGCGCACGCACGCACACACACACACACACATACACACACATACGCAACAAAATACATTGGAAAGTGAAGTGAAAAGTTTAGGAAGAGAAGCCAGGAGACTAATGACCGCGTTACGAAACCACAATTCCCATATAACTGACATAGCTGCAATATATCTTCCTCGTACCCAAGATGGGCAAATCTAATATCAATAGAGATTTGCTTCAAAATTAGAGCAGTAGGAAGAGAAAATACTTAGAAATAAGCAAAGAGAAAATTATGACTTTGATATATTAACATCTATCTAGGTCGTCCCTCAGGACGCTCCAAATATATTAATAATTATACACAAAGTCAACAATTACCATACAAGAAAACAATAACATACAAAATGGAGAGGTAATTCATCAGATGAAAAAGGCTATAAAATGACAAAACGAAGAGGAAAACCTCTCCATAGATAATACCTTGCAAGATATGGCAGGGAAGTAAGCTTTAGAAGAACTCTGGACAGAAATCAGAAACAGGAGACCTTTAGTTGCATGTCGAGACGCAAGTAGTTATAAAGTTGAAATAGGGAAAGCAACTACAGACATTATTATGAGACGATAGAGTACATCATTTCCTGTTGCTCATTCCTTTCCAAATCCGAGTATATACACAGAAATGATCGTGTCTGTCTTGTACGAAAATTCTGTTTTCTTTACCTGGGGGACTGGATCAAAACCCCGGTACTATACATAAACATTAGACAAGCGACAGGAATTGTTGTGCCGCATAGTCTTGCTTGTTCAAGTGCCGAGTTATAAGGCTACCAACTTGTCCTCATTAACGCGTGCTCTTGTTATTCGTCAGAAGTAAAAGACAGTAACAGAAACAGGCATTAACCAGATTGCCCTGGAAACCATCGATTTCCGAGGTGCCTGAGACATTCTGATGATGGCGTCGACTGTCCCACTCCCCTCTGTATAACTTCAATTGCGGTAGCCCCTTAACATCTCTAATTTTTGAATGATCCCCATCTTTACGAGCTACAGTGCAACAAGGAGCAATTATTATTGATTAGCTATCCATGTTGTTGTCGTGGATGTTACTGATACTGCTGCTATTGTCGAGCTTTAAAGTTTGGTATTTTTCCTGTTGTGAATCATATCAATTTCCTTATTGTTTTTCCCTTCAAAGCTCTGCTCTTAGGATTTTGTTATTGTTGAACATTGGTGTAGTTCATTTGTTTTGCTGCATTTCTACATGTGTGAGAGTATGTGGATATGTGGAAGTAGAAGTCGGGGTGTGTTTTGTCAATCTTGTAGCTGCCAATCTGTTGGGTCTAGGATATCCCTTCTTTATTTTCTCCTGCCTGGTAATCTATCGATTTTCTGTCAAATATTCGGCTCTTCTGTGTCACACTCGTTATATTTCTCAATAGAGGATTTGGAAGATGCTAGGATTATGATTGTTCTTGTTATTCCGTATTACTTGAACTGATACATTTCCTTTGAACGCTGTAGATGCAATTTTGACCAGTTCTGTAGCTTTTGCTTTTCTGGCTTATATCGAATTTCTTTATTGGCTGCGAGTGAGACTGTCTTCAGATGATTGCTCCTATCGCATATAATATTTGAGCTTCCTGTTCTCGGCCATACCGGCATTCACCGAAAAAGAATCAGTGTGGGAATAATTTCAAGACCAACTCTGCTGAGGGTGGACTTAAGTTTTATGATTCCTCGTGCTCTTCGTCAGTTAGGTCGCATGCTGACCTCTTTCGCGTTGATTCTGCACTGTGATGTGTAAAGTAATATCAGTACGACCTCTTAGAAGGTGCTAGCTGCTGTTGACACTCCTCAAATCACTTGCTCAATGTTGAAGCACCGTCTCGTGCTCAGATCCTCTAGTCATGTATTCCTCTACAGCCCATACCTTTTACAGAGCGCAATTCTGTAGGTGAATTATAAAAACTCTTATAAGTTGTTAAAACATGCAGAAAAGAAAAAAAAATTGTCAGTATTTGTTAAATCGGTTTGAATTTTGAAAATCATATTCTTGTTTTTATTGTAAGGAAGACTACTACTGCTGCTGCTACTACTACTACTGCTACTACTACTGCTACTACTACTACTACTACTACTACTACTACTACTACTACTACTACTACTACTACTACTAACACCACCACCACAATCGCCACCACAATCACCACCACCACTAACACCACCACCACCACCCCGACTACTGCTACTACAGCTTCACCAACAGCCACAGTATTTTCACGTTTTAAACTAAACTATCATCATATGTGTTCAGTAACTGCCGCAAAATTTTCTTCAGGCATAGTGTACTACGCACCCTACTTCCTGGTGTATCCTTTTCTTAAGATAGTTTGGTGTGGTTTGAGGAAGACGAAGCTACTGATTCTATCAGGTCAAATGATTACGTAGGGGCTGCTTTATTTACTCGAATATTCCATTAAAGATGAAAAGTGATAAAGACAGCGTCGGACTAAATACTCTACTTTTAAAGAAAGGTCGTGTCACAAATAACAGTGACATGTTAGAATTTATCCAATTTACTAAATATCCATTGTCGAATCATAAGAATAAAACTCTGTCACAGAGTGGCAGATGTGACTGAAATATAAATATAAATATTCAATGTACAAACATAAAGGTTAATGTAAACATTAGAACCTTCTTCGGTAAAAATAAATGAGATCTAAATTATCCTAACATACCAGCGAATTGAGATTTTAGGAGAATATATCACCTGGTTAAGAAATCCAATAACACACACACTCCACGTACACTCTCACACATACGTAAATACACACACATATAAACACATACACACACGCATGCACATAAATTAGTTATGTGGTTTAAAGATTGTACAGTGTTAGTGCTAGTAGAATCAATGGCAACTAAGTCATGTATGACAACTAGCCATACAGCTCCAAATGCTATAAAACCGACATAGTAGTAGCTCTGATGAGGTCAGATAAGCAGTTGATATTGATTTTCTCTGAAAGTTCACAGATGAACGAAAACAACCTTTCCAACGACAGGAATCTTATTTCTAAATCAATCGAGTCGCTGTGTGCTAAACACCGAAATGCACATATTTAGCTAACTGTGCAACTGGCATTGCTGCTGCCACAATTCTCTCGTTTGCATTGTATCTTTAATATTTCTGCTGCTGTTTAAGGCAGTGAGCTGGCAGAATCGTTAGCATTCCGGTCAAAACGCTTAGCTGCATTTCGTTTCTTTTTACATTCCGAGTTTAAATTCCGCCGAAGTTGACTTTGTTTTCATCTTTTCGCGGTCGATAAAATAAGTACCAGTTGAACACTGGAGTTGATGTAAACGACTTATCCTCCCTAAAACTACTGACCTTGTGCTAGAATTCGAAACCAATATTTCTGTTACTATTCAAATTATTCCCCCATAGCCTCCCTTTTGATTATCTTCTAGACGTGTTGCTTCTATTCTCTAATACGCTTATAGTGATGTAATGTTTTCATACTTAATTTTGTTATAGTAGGTGTTAATTTTGCTTTTGTTGCGTGTATGTATGGATGATATTAAATTGTTTCAAAAATGCCAGTACTGCTTATTTGTGCCCATGCTGTTACCGTTATTTTTCTTTTTCCTTTATATGAAAGTTTTGAGTACGAATCCTACTGATGCCTATTTTACCTATCCTATTTCTGGCTTCGATAGATTATGTATCAATAACTGAGGTCATTGTATTCGACTAATCCATTACTGCAAATGAATCTATGTTAGAAGCAACTTCACTAGATCTTTGCTGGAAAGATCTAGTGAAATTGTTTAGGATCTGGTTTAGACTGATCTCCAGGAGAGTAAGAATTGGGGCCAGATTATTGGTAGTTTGCTCAATCTAACAAAAATGGAGTAAAGGAAGGTGCCCAGAAAAGTTTGGACAGAATTAGCAAATGCCTTCCGTTATTAGTTATCCCCTAACTTTTGTGCTAAATATTAGTTTGCATCTGTCCAAACTGGAGTGTATACCTTCTATTCTTTTTGTTGAAATTATGTTTTCCACTACTTTAGCCTTTCCCCTACTTCCAACTCACTATGCATTGCATCATTAGTGTGTAGAGATTGTAAAGCGCAGTCATACACTGAGATTAAAAAAAACTTGCAACTGTTCCCTGACGGTGAGCTGATTTGGCCACGTTTCTCACTCACGTTTTCAATATCTCGTTTCTTTGGCGAGATTACCGCTCTGAGTGAAACGAAAATCAATACTGAGTGCTTGGCACGTGATATAGTCAGATGCATTCAGTTTTCTATCAGTTCACAAGAGCATTCCAGTGGAAATTAACTCTACATTCAAGAGAGGTCTAGTGGTGTTGACATTCTCAGGTTTTGGATGTCCTCCTTTGAGAACGCTCCACCAAACCCAGGTCAATCAGTGCTACCATAAGACCCTTCTCCACGCACTTGTGCACAGCCCCGAACATTGCTGACTTGTGTAGTTATGTCGAAAATCTATTGCCTAGCGTAAGAAGATCACGAAGTTTATATTTCGTGGTTATGGAGAAAAAGGTAGTGTGGAGGACGAGATCGAAAGGATTAGATAATTTGTTATTGTGCTGAAGGTTTTGCAGTGTATTTAAGGTATTCCCTTGTGTGCTGAAATTGTATATTGTCGCTTTTGATAACTTATCCACAATAAAGAATATTTCGAAGCCTCAATTAGAAAAAAACTACCAAATATCGTAATACTAATGTTTGAAATAGTTTGAGTTCTTTTATATGACAAGTGAATATTAATTTATACTTTAGGATAAAAATTATTAAAAAAATTATTTTATTAAATGTCCGGTATTTTTAACTTTTCATGAGATTTGAGTTCTTTTCGACCAACATTAATCAGGTATAGGAATACTATGAGATTATTTTTGTTTTTGTTTCCTAAAATGTAAACATAGTAAACACTATGTCAGTAAAACATGGAAAGCATGGCATTAAGGAGGTAAAAGCATTTGTGGTGTTTTCTTGCAGTGAAAGTATACAAACGAGTTGATATTATAAGTAATTAACTGTTGCCTATTATCTTGCTATTTTCATCGTTGAGCTTTGTGTTGTTGAAATATTATTATTAACATCAAGGCAGCGAAGGCGGCGAGAGGGTCGAATCATTAGCAAGACGGGCCAAATGCTTAGCCGCATTCCGTCCGTCTTTACGTTCTGAATTCAAATTTCTCTGCGGTCGACTTTGCCTTTCATTCTTTCGGAGTCGATAAAATAAGTACCAGTTGAACATTGGAGTGAATATTATCGACTTGCCGCCTCCCCTATAATCTCTGGCCTTGTGCCAAAATTCGAAACCATTACTTCTAAGGCAGCGACTTTGCAAATTCGTTAGCAAGCTGGGCAGAATGCTTAGCGGCATTTTCTGTGTTTACGTTCTTGGTTTCAAATACCGTCGAGATTGACTTAGGCTCTTATCCTTTCGAGGTCGATAACATAAGAACTACTAGCACACTGAGATTGATGTAATCAACTTACCTCCAGCTCCGAAATTGCTGGCATTGTGCCAAAATTGAAAACTATTATTTTATTATCATTTTTATTAGTGTAGATTCTAATAATGCCCGACTTTCCCAAAATCTTATTTGCTGTCTCTTTCACTACTGTATTTCTTTTTGATACACTCCCATGACCTCTCTCTCTCTCTCTCTCTCTCTCTCTCTCTCTCTCTCTCTCTCTCTTCTCTCTCTCTCTCTCTTTCTTTCTCTTTCTTTCTCTTTCTTTCTTTCTTTCTTTGCCCCGTGCAATAAGATTTTTGCAAAAATAGGCAAACAGCTTTCTGCGCATATTTATTACCCTCTACATATGCTTATATATATACATGTCTATGTGACTTTGAGTTTGTATGTATTGTTAAAACGATTGTTAAAGAGAGCCATTATAATGATTGTTGGAAATTCTGGCAGGAAACACTAATGATATAGAAACAAAGTTTTAAACTTTTTCAATGCAGTTCCGTATTTCGACTCTTAAACGCATTTATGAAGAGAAAAATTATGAGCTTCGTTTTGATATGTACGACATATGCGACTTGTGGTGTTTTAGTAACAAATTAGCGCTGCACACCATCATGTCTGTTACTGATAGAAAGGACATTTTAAAAATTATTAATCGTCCTTAATCTTCAAATTTTCGATATTCTTTTCTGTATCTTTGATGGGAACCATTACATATTAGTTGTGGCAAATATTTTAACCGAAGAATGTGGTCTTTAATAATAAATGTGCATTTTTTTTAAATGTGCTTGCGACGTTAATTCTGTCACATAAATTGCATGATATACCGCAGTTCATGTCAACCCATAAGCACATATCTGCATTATTGATTAGGCAGTTAGTTAGCTAGTGTGCATACATTAATGCCTTGTGTAAGCTTATTTCTATACAGGTATCTTTTCATAGAAAGCTTAGAGTGCGCAAGCTGTATATTCAATACCTCTCTACGGATCATTCTGTGAACTTCAGTGAGTCTGACAACAGTCACTTGTTACTGAAGATGTGAACCTCCTAGGATTCTGGATAGCCATTATCAATTACCACTCTTTAGAAATGCTTAGTGTTGGTGGTTATATCATCCACTGCTTTATTGCATCTGTAATTTATAGGGGAGATTTCATTCTGTAAGTAGTCGGCTTTAGCACAGGTCGCTACAGTTTATCTGTAGTGTACGAACTGATTCTGGTTGGCTACTTTCCAGAGGTATTTGATCTTAATGAATCCATCTCCTGTGATCCTGAGTTGAAATCAAGCACAGAGAGAAAGCGAGAGAGAGAGAGGGAGAGAGGGAGAGAGGGAGAGAGTGTGGGAGAGAGTGTGAGAGAGAGTGAGAGAGAGAATGAGAGACAAAGAGAGAATGACAGTTAGTGAGAGAGACCCAGTATCATTCGGATTTTCTTTTTCTATTTTGAACTCGAGACAGTTCTCTAGTAAATAAGCTAGTTATCTTATATGCATCTTGCAAGAAGTAAACATGATTAATCATCGATACATCGAGAAGAGGAATGATAAGCCTGGAGTATAGTAAGCGCTCTGCGTTTAAGTTTGTCCATGTCCGTGATGACTAGTAAACCCAACAGTCTTGACCCCCATACGTAGGTCAAGAAGTTTGTTTGTAGGCGGTCTTACCAAAATGGAATTAGTGCTCCGAAGTTGGTGCATGCCAGAAGACGTAAGGCCGAAGAAGCTTAATATATTTCAAGAAATTATGCAGCAGTCAGTATATAACAGTTTGGAAAACAATTGGAAAATTATAGCAATGTCAAAGTTAAATGCATATTTATGTTTACGTGTTGTGGGGCAAACTCCCTGACCCTGCTATGACGATATTATAGCTATTCACATACTCAGGAAAGATATGGTACAAAGTTTGGAAATTTTGAACAGGAGCCAAAATATTTTTAAATAAGAGTCCTTCTATGCTAGTAGCAACATGTCTTGGATCAAGGTTTGTGCACCACAACTCGATGGAAGAAATTTAGAAATTTGTTATTTCGAAGGGTAAAATTTCGAAGTAACCAGTCAGATGGACTCTACGTCTAATTCAAAGAACCGGTTTTGTAATACACTTTGGTGTTTATTTTGCTTGTTTATTACGTCTGAGTTAGAAGCTCCTGTGGAAAATCATTCCTTTATATTTTAATACAATGAGGAAGTAGTTTTATTGATCGAAAAGCTGGAATAACCATCGATGATATTTAGAAGAATTTACATTTCTTTATATATCTATATACGTATCACACTCTAAAGTCATCCTTGTTGGTGACGTCATTGTACACAACATTCTTGGTTCTTTCAGACACCACTGATTCAGAGAGTGAATAGTTTGTTACACAGAACTGTCTGCACTAGTTAATGTCTTCTCTTGATCAATACACAGGTCCTCCAGATACGCTGACCCCTTTCCTAACTTTACTCTGTTCTGAACCATCTGGCACTTAATGTTAGTTAACTTGTTAAATCCTCGCTACTTGTATGACGACTACCCTTAGAAGCAAATGCGTTTCGCTTCTGGGTAATCCGTTAGATGCATGTTGATGGCAACACTATCCGGTAAGCACCAACGCACATATCTTACACAACCAAAGGCTACAATTTCCAAACAACCAAGTCAACTTATTGTAACCCTACTATACTACCTTCAAACAATTAGCTGATCTCTAGTGTCAACGTCTGAGATATTCTACCATACCAACTACTATTAACCACCTGAAAATGACTACCATGAAACATGCATGGTCTGCAATTTATCTCTCATCCCAAATACTAACTGACTACTTTCGAACTCTAAGAGATACATTTTTTTTTATCAGACCGCTCTTAGTCTTCTCTCTGAGCTACATTGTAGGCTATACTTTATCTCGTATTCTATTTTTTCTGTTAGCCTATCGTTTCAAAATATTGTTTAACTCCAGATTAGGCCCAAGCAAGAACATATACCAGCTTGATCATACCGTTTTCTTCCTTAAAATAGTGCACTTTCAGCATCATTATCCAATGAGTGTGTCCTCACCGGCGATTAATTTTCCCGTCTGCGTTACAGAAATTTTAAATGAATATCAACCACATCTTATTCAGCAGAATGTCTAGAAAGATAATGGGTTACACACATACTAACATGCACACACATATACTACAACATAAACGTACATACAGTGATAAAATATTGAATTAATCAGACTGAAATTTAAAAAAGAAACCTTTATAATGGTAAATTGTTGACGTTCATTTTTGATTCAGATGTTTAGCTGAAGGGAGTCAAATATTTTTTGTTTTCTTTTACGTACAAATATCTATCTATCTATCTATCTATCTATCTATCTATCTATCTATCTATCTGTCTGTCTGTCTGTCTGTCTCTCTCTCTCTCTCTCTCTCTCTCTCTCTCTCTCTCTCTCTCTGTCCATCTCTCTCTCACTCTCTCTCTATATATATAATCACAGATGTATATACTATATATATTTGGGGGATGTGTATGCGTGTGTGGATGTGTGTAGTTGCATTTTATTTATACTAAATTACACAAAGAAATATTTTTACATCACCGAGATAAAAATATAACAAACGGATATCGATTGTAACTGTGGCTATTGATAACATTTACAAGTGTCTGTTCAATATTTTATTTATTTATTCAATCATCCAAATCGTTTATTCGTTCTTTTTCCCTTTGGATCGGCTTTTATAGATCAATAAATCAATAGATGAACTATAGACTTAAGCCTTTACTGTTTTTCTTTGCTTGGAGTAGATTTTTTTCCCCGTTTTCAGTTCGAGTCGCAGAAACTCTGAAACAGGACTACAATGTTCGGCAGTGTTCAGATACATTTTGGTTTAGTACTGTTAGGGCTACACAACAACGGTTCTACTCTTTATTTATATCGATTGACACAAATGCCGGTCAAAATGCTTAAAGGCATTTCGTCCGTCTTTACGCTTTAGCTTCAAATTCCGCCTAGATTGACTTTGCCTTTCATTCTTTCGGAGTCGATAAAAGAAATACCAGTTGATTACTGTAATCGATGTAATGAATTCACCCCTCCTCCTAAATTACTGGTGCGAAAATATGAAGCCAGTATTATTATATATAAAATATATATCGCACCGGACAAAATGCTTAGCGGCATTTCGTCAGTTTTTAAGTTCTAACTTTAAATTCCGCCAAGGTTGACTTTGTCTTCCTTGCTTTTGTGGTCGATAAAAGAAGTAACAGTCGACTTACCCCATCCTCTGCATTTGCTGGCTTTGTGCCAAAATCTGAAACCAATATTACTTGGCATCGGCCATCTAATTTGTATATACTAAATTATTCTCAAATCTATGTTTACGAAATTTGCTGGTGTTTAAATTTTTCTTTTTAGTAACGACTTTGAAATACGTTTCTGTACAATTTCCGTCTGCCAAATTGTATTTCCAAATTATTAATCCACACTCTTTTGCTAATAAATATATAAGATGTATTTCTAATATATTTGACATCTACTCAAAAGAGGAATGAGTTCAAATACTGTAGACGATGCTGAAGTTTATATCGGACAAAGACATTTAAATTTAAATATATTACATTTGGCTTGATATCCCAATTCAAAATGATTGTTTAGCTTTTAAGTCTTACCGGAGGAATGATCGAAAGTGGCTCAAGAACGCTCGCACCTTTCCATAGGTATTGTGTACTACGGCTGTATTATTATCCAGCGTTTTGTTTTTAATTTCAAAACTATGATGATTTCTTTGATGAAATTTGGGCTGCTAGTAGCAGGTCGAGGGACTACAACGTTGTATGAAGAGACGACGAAGTAACAATTACTGTCTGACTTAATTAATCTTGAAGAAAAATTGCCTACTACTAAACTTCTAAGAGAGGAGTGTCGTGCATGGAATGAACATCCAAGCAAACGAGGGAATCACTATGTAGTCGATCGACCTGCTATAAACGCTGACATAAGTGTTAGCAACATACTGATTTAGGGGAAAGGAAATGAGACATTAACTGACGTAGACCTACATGCATTTAAAACAATGAGATAGTCGTTATCCAAATACTTTTGATTGTAGGTATACTTGATCAAGTCTGAGGTGGATCTAAACAACACATCAGAGAAATCGGAATTAAGTAGTCACCCAGTGAACCTGAAATGTCCCTGAAATAATTAATTAGTAATGCCATACAAACTATCAATTAAAAGATTGCTAGTATTTCGACAATAATTTTACTGTAAACAAATCTCATTTGGATAAGCAGATTTAAGATTCCAAAATGTTTTAAAGTCAAATTATCTTGGAGCTGAACACTTATTCAATGATTCGGTCTGATGATTGAAAATTGGCACCTAGTGACTACTTCTAAACTGCTCCTGACTGTGAGGACCTTGAAAAGAAGTTGGCTCCAATTTGGAGAATTGTTTCATATACTTTGAGCGGAGTTCAATCCACTTAAATTAACCAATAGCTGCATGGTGGTGTTCGTGAAGGTGGCTGATGAGACCAATCTCCCTAGAACTGGAATGCAATCTTTACCCGGTGCTATATAGTTTCTGTCCACCATAATGATTGTCTCAACTCGCGATTATGGTAGAAAACACTCTTCCTAAGTGCAAAGTGCCAGAAGCAAATTTAAAATAGTATAATATCTAAGCGAACATCTTAATTGCACAACTATATCTGTGTGCAGAATAAGAGATGTAAGTATAAAGCAACGACTTGGATACGTATTTGAACTTCAAATTCCATATACATTAAATTGACCGCTGTTCAATTCTCTCTGAGTAACTTTGACAAATATGTCATGAAATCTAACATGGATACAGGACATGTTTTTAAGACGCATCCAGTAGTTGTACTTATTTTAGGGATCTGAGAAGAATGAAAGGCAAAATTTTTCGTTGTAGGATTTAAGCTCAAAACATAAAAGATTAATTATATACGAAAACCGTTTTAGTTAACGAACAACAGCCCTGGTATAAGAGTTGTACGTATCTTATTGATCACAGAGAGTTAGTCGATGCGCTTTGATTCAAATCAAACATAGAACAGCAGTGAATACTTTTGAAAATTTGTTTAGGCCCAATAACCCTTGTGTCACTCTATTGCTTCATATGTGTTCATACAAAAGACGCCTATATCTTGTTTTCCCGATTATTAATTGATGCAGGAGTGGGAACCAGGTTCAACCTTACTTAACATCAGAATACAATAATATGGTATAAACCGTCACTTAAAAATCGTTGGTGATATTAAATACGTTTCACAAATTCAAAATCTATCAAAGGAACCTGATTCATATTGGTAAGTCTGGTTCATATTAATGAGTGTTTTCATTAATTTTTCTGTTCTTTCTGTCTTCAGTTTAATTTTATCTTTTAGTCAGGAGGGAAGGCAGTATCTGTGCTGCTTTACGGGGTTTCCGTGACACGCGGGAAGAAAGGAAATAGACCTACTCAAGCAGAAAGGTATCAATTAGTCGTATTAAACCGAGCGACCGATTAAATTTATCGTTCAACTAGGCCATGACGGAATTTAAACGTCAATGCATCGCTTTGGATTGCCACTTCTGCCACTTCTTACTTTATCGAACCCGCATAGATTAAAGGCAAAGTTGATCTCGGTGGGAGCTGAAATCAGAACTTAGAGAGTTGGAACAAATGCTGTAACTAAGGAATCTGCAAATTCACAGTCCAGTTACAGTATGTCTAGTATTAAAATAGATTAGATTCATCTTGGTAATATATAGAAATATCAAGGTGCAATATGTGGAGGTTCTTGTACAGATGATTATTATATCAACGCATAAGGCGGTGAGCTGGCAAAATCGTTAGCATGCTAGAGAAAATTCTTAGCGGCATTTCGTCCGTCATTACGTTCTGAGTTCAAATACCACCGTGGTCGACTTTGCCTTTCAGCTTTTCGGGGTCGATAAGATAAGAACCAGTTAGGATCTTGGCCCGACGTAATCGATTTAATCCCTGCACTGAAATTGCTGGCTTTGTACTAAAATTTGAAACCAATATATCAATGACATTATATTTAACGCACGTGGAATCTGAATTAGCAAACAACAGATCCTATTAATACATTATAAGTTACTTAGAAACACATATGATTGAAAGTACTGTAATTATGTCGTGACACGTTTAAAGGACTTTTGTCTTCATTTAATATATTTGAATTGGGTTCTTTTTTTTTTCTCTCAGTTATAAATGTATACTAGAATGAACCAAGAAATGTTAATCATTATATTTATAATACCCTAATCAAGAGAGTTAGGAAGTACAAACACATGCATATGAATTATCTAAATTTAATTTTAAAAATTTATTGTAAGAGGAAGTGAAATTTGTCTTTGGTAATACAACAAAGCTGCACATGTTTCACTATTATGATAACTCATAAACAAAGCATAGAATAACCAGTACTCTAAGGTAAGAAATACAATTAACTTACAAAATAGTCGTTTGTACTCGCGGATCTGCTTTCAACAATAGTTATATACAGCTAAAAAAATCACAAACAATGGCATCTGACTTTATTTTTATGGAAAAGGAATGCAGTCCGCATCGTTAATTCAAACTGCCATAATTGAAACATGTAGTTGATATTAGTATCAACTCTAAATAATTAAAGCTTCTACTTGACACTATTACAGTATGTTCTTCCCTATTCCATATATCACACCAATGAAATGTCTATATTATACTCCAAAATCAACGACCAGCCTATTTCTAAGTATATTTTTATTTCTGTTGCTGTGTTGTTTTCTTCAAAACGTCTTTCACTTCATATATATCATATTACAATTGAATTAACAATTAATTTAATTCTACGATGTCAAGTAATTCTAGCTATAAAATATGATTTTCTTCAATTAGCCAATATTAAAAGGAAGACTAACATCACGCCATTTCCAACATATTATATCAGAAATAATATCAGTTTGATTGAGAAAGAATTTAAATGATTTTTTTCTCTCGAATTTGTTGCAATTTCTTTTACGAATACAGGTTTAACAATATGTAAATTCTTATTCTTTGTGAATGGAAAATATCATTAACTGTTATAGTGCTAACATATCTATATATATATATATATATATATATATATATATATATATATATATATATGTGTGTGTGTGTGTAGGAGAATGTACGAAAAAACAACAACAGACGAGGACAGGTGGTGTAAACAACAAAAGGATGTATTAGTATGACGCTCGGGAATACGGAAAGTCTTTAACGTTTTGAGCTACGCTCTTCAACAGAAAGAATACGGAGACAAGGAGAAAAACACGGAGAAAAAAAATTGAATAATGTTCAGTCAACGGTCAATCATAGTAATGGCTGACCGGAAGTTAGAAATTTTACACAGGAGAGCTAAGAAAAGGGGGAGATAACAAAGGGGGAGAAAGAACGGTGATCGAAGAACGTGGGGCTGTGTGTGTGAGAGATAGAATGCTGGTGATCTTGACGTATGTATGTGTGAAAATGGAGAGGGGAGAAAGGAGTTGGTCAGTTGTAGTGTGTGCGTGGTGTGATGTGATGTGAGGGTGTTGGGAGGTGGGGAAGGCATGGGTGGAGTGTGGGTTAGGCTGGGGTAGAGGTAGGGGTATGTGGGTAGGGGTGGGTGATGGGTGTAAGGAATTGGATGAGGGGATGTAAGAGAGGGGGAAGGTGGGTATAAGAGAGGGGGAAGGTGGGTATGGGAGGGGGAGAAAGAGAGTGAGAGAGAAGAGAGTGAGAGAGAAGAGAGTGAGAGAGAAGAGAGTGAGAGAGAAGAGAGTGAGAGAGAAGAGAGTGAGAGAGAAGAGAGTGAGAGAGAAGAGAATGAGAGAGAGGGAAAGAGAGAAGAGAGTGAGAGAGAGGGAAAGAGAGAAGAGAGTGAGAGAGAGTAAGAGAGAAGGGTCTGTGTGTGTGTGTGTGTGTGTGTGTGTGTGTGTATGTGTGTGTGTGTGTGTGTGTGTGTGTGTGTGTGTGTGTGTGTGTGTGTATCAGGTCCTGATAGTTGATAAACGTGGAGTTTTTGTAGTGAAGCACTCAACCCCAGTGCTGGGCAATCAAAATTGTCGGATTTCATACCAGTGCCAGAATTCTTCAAGTGTAGACTTATTTTTGATACTAGTCTGATGAAGCGCCACTCTAATGTCTAAAACTGCGTTACCAGCATAGTTGGTATAGAACAATTGTAATGAATCATTAAAGACGTATTAAAGAATTTCTTTGTCTTCTTATTAGTTGGACTCTGTGTGTGTGTATGTGTGTGTGTGTGTGTGTGTGTGTGTGTGTGTGTGTGTGTGTGTGTGTGTGTGTGTGTGTGTGTGAGACATAAAAGCTCCCAAAACTAGATACCAATATCTAAGCATTATCTAAGCTCAATGATATTATCTTTGATGAAAAACAACCAATACCAGTGTAAGTAATCTCCACAAATCCACACTTCCCACCTTACAAGAATGAAGGACAACTCAAGATAAGGAAACTAAGACATTCACAATTCACAAACAAGTATAATAAATATATCTTCTTGTCATCAGTTCCAAACGGATATCATTATTGTTTCGACACTTGGGCAGTACCATTCAATTAGGCGGAGTCAGTAGCGTTTAAAACATAAACGCTACCTGGGAAGTAATTGTATCAGGAAGAACAATGCATTAAACCTTTTGCATAACCACTTACTAGACAAATTTGAATCCGAGCAATTTTATAAGATTAAGAACATTTACTTCCCTAAATTTACAAACGCCTACCGGAATGAGTTACCAAGAATTATTCTTCAAATCCAGCAGTCACAAAATTTGCACGTCTTCTTGTATAGAACCGGCAATTTGTGCTCACGGAACTTTATCATTAGCGAAATTAATAAAACTTATAAAAGTGCGAATAAGCCTGGAAACTGGAAGTGAAAGTTAAGTGGAACCTAATCATATGCTCCCGAATCTCCCCATTTTAACCTCAAAGACCACAAGGAAGACTTTGACTTCAAACATTCGCTCAGACTTATTTGCCTTACTAAATCCTAAAGAGGTTGTATTAACAAGGATATTTTGGACATTATTATACTAACATTCGAGAAAAACTTTAGATCAATCTCTGATAAAACACAGGTAAGTTTAATGCTTGTTCAATCTTTTCTGTAATAAGCCAATCTGTTACGATTTGACATTAATAATTATTATGCTTCTATCTCTTTTATCTAGCTAAAATAAAGCTCTCATCCTCGCGAGAAAAATCACATACCTTTCACGCTTAGAAACTTACGGCTAGAAAAGTTTATATATTGTTCAACAATAAGACTTGGTGATGAGTATCCAATAGCGATGTTTTCGATTTAACTATGGGATTCTAGAACTCACCATATGTCATCGACTTAGATTGCTCTTCTTCAGTAGCTTCGCTTACATTTTTCGAAAATCGGATATGGGCAATCTTAACGATGATATCCTAGTAAATACCCGTTTTTAAAATCAGGTTTGAGATGGGTGAGGAAAGCCTTACAAAACTTCGCCAGCTTTAATCTCACCACTACCTTCGGAAACAGTCTCAAAACCGCCAATTCTCTCGATATCACCTTAGACCCAAACTCTTCTTTATATTCCTCGTATCATATAGCAAATATTTGATGTATATGAATATTAAATCTAACCACCATAGGTTCGTGTTGAATAATACAGTTAGTGAAATAACTATTGCAATTTCTATTCTATCTTTTAAATTTTTAATAAACCCTGCTTGCTAGTGGATTTTTAGATAAAATAACATATTTACCAGGTATTAAGCTTAAGGCTTCCATATCTCAACTAGATCTTAACTGTAAACGTTTCGAAGCTGTCTATTCTCGTAATAATATTTGTCATGTTCTCTACAGCATTTTAAGTTCCAATACTATATCTTGCCTAGGTATTGTAACCGCGCTGCCCCACGGCATACAAATTCTTATAAGAATGAAGACTCCCATACGAACACTATAAGTCATTTACCTCCAAAGAACTTTTATTTCAACCGCTCCACTTTACCTAGTAGGCGTGAGAGATCACATTCTCTGATATACATCTTTTGTACTTAAACGTTAAGGAAATGCCAAAATAATTCTTTCACATTATTAAATCAGATTTCCTTCTGCAGTATAAACAAGAACATAGGGCTACTGAGTTTAGAGGAACCAAGAAAAACCGATACAATTAGCCACAAAGCATGAGAGGAAGTCAAAAGATATAAGAAGCCCTTAATGATACCTGAAAACGAAGAAGAAGAAGAAGAAGAAGAAGAAGAAGAAGAAGAAGAAGAAGAAGAAGAAGAAGAAGAAGAAGAAGAAGAAGAAGAAGAAGAAGAAGAAGAAGAAGAAGAAGAAGAAGAAGAAGAAGAAACAAAAGCTGCAAAACAACTAAAGTGTTAGGCTAAACCTAGAACTACAAAACACCATATAATAAAACGATAGCAAGAAAAGCCTTTTCGTGGCAAATTCTGGGATAAGCTAAGCAGAAAAGAAATAGACAAGGCTGAAAAGCTCAGTACTCAAAGATAGAGAGTTTTAAGTGCAGCATAAGACCAAAGTCTCTCCACTAGAAACCACCAAAAACACATTATGAAGAAAAATGAAATACAATTAACTGTACAATATGCGATAGTGGGGAAAAATTATTCTTATTCAGTAGTTTTATTCTTATTACGTGTTTTCACTGCACTACCGAATGCATGTCCTATGGGTATATACTAAGGTTTGTTTTAAGTGTTGTTATGCCCTGATGTACCAGGCAGTGGGTTTCATGGCTTCTGATATTCACTGATTGTAAGTGTTATCATGTACATGTTTTGTCTTGGTATAAAAGATGGGCTACAGCAAATATTCTGTTCAATACCACAGATTTGCTTGTCAGTTGTTTGACCTTAACCAATTGAGCATGTTCGTTAGTGGCTGTTTATCTTAATATGAAATCAGCATGTCGCGCACATATGGTTGTTAAGCATGTGCCTAGTGTGCCCTTATCAGACAGGTAGTCATGACGGGTCTTAGACCTGTTTGGAATTGCGAGGAATGTAACGTGTTCCAGGTCGCTCTCATCTAGGCACTTATAGATTCTGTTTGATATGATGCTCATCATTAGTTTCCACATCACTGGCAAACAAGACACTGATCGGAAGATTTCAGCTACATTCCCTTTACTTGGGTCCTTCTTCCGTAGTACCGTTCTTCCTTTTGTCATCCAGACTGGTACTTAGATGTCACTACTCAGTATTTCATCCATCTGTCTCGCAATTCTCCTGTGCAGAGCTGTCAAGTTTTTAAGCCAAAAGTCTTGAGCCCCATCTGAGCCAGGAGCTTTCCAGTTAAGAATTTTCCTGCACTGATCTCAAGTCATCTCCTCTGTTATTCTCAAATCCTTCTGCTGATACTCTCTACACTCCTTTTTGAATGTCTTTAATCACTCTGCTTCAGTTTCGTTTTGTTTCTCCCGAGAGATGCTTTCTTCAGCATCTGACACGGCTTTTTCACCCTTTTCTTTCCCATCCAGTTCCTGATAGACTCGTTTCTGATTCTGTTCGAAAAGTCTGTTTAATCCGTACTTCTCAATTCTCTGTTTACATTTCTTTAGTTTAAGTGCTTTAGCTTTTAACCTCTGTTTTAATTCCTCAATCACAACATCCTATACTCTTTCTTCACCCTATACTTCCTCTCTAGCTCAACATATTTCTCTCACTGAACTTCATTTCTTTTTTTCTGTTCCAGAATGTTAATATGCGTTCTGATCTCGTTAATACATTGCGTTATTCGCCTTCTCCACCATGGTTCCTTCAGGTTATGCTGATATTTACCTTTGGCTTTCAAACCTAACTTCCGGGCTATAAAGATTGAGATTGCATTTATCAGATTGCTGGTGTTTGTGATGTTGTCAGTACCGATATCACCAGTCATATCATTTAGCGTCCTGACCCATTTATTGAGTTTAATTTCTTTCTATTTTTTAAAACCCGTATGGAGGCTCTGTTCAACAGAGATCCAAATATCAATGATTTCATTTAAAATGGTTATCTCTTCCTCGGTCCTCTCGTCGCTTTCCTGCTCAATAATCTCAGCCTCATGCTCGTTTTCTTCCGGTATCTCCACTGCTATAGTTTCACAATCTGAATTCTCTTCGTCGTCCTTCCGTTCACCGCTGGTCTTACTATTCCGAAACACCTTCTCTTAATACTTCCCAGTTCAACTGGAGATAATCATTAATTCTTTTTTATGGCTCTTGCTTGGTCACACAGATTATTATTATTATTATTATTATTGTTATTATTATTATTATTATCATCATCATCATCATCATCATCATCATCATCATCATCATCATTATTATTATCATCATCATCATCATCATCATCATCATCATCATCATCCTCATTATTATTATTATTATTTTTATTATCATCATCATCATCATCATCATCATCATCATCATCATCATCATCATCATCATCATCATCATCATCATCCTCATCCTCATTATTATTATTATTATTATTATTATTATTATTATTATTATTATTATTGAGTGAGAGAGCAGTGCATACCATCAAAGTGACACTGGGGTAAAATATACAAAGCCCAATATACCCATCATGACTACCTGTCTGATAAGGGTACACCAGGCACATGCATCACAACCATATGTGCGCGATATGGTGATCTCATATCAAGATAAACAGCGCATGACCTCGCAGGTGGGGCCCAGTTAGAATTTTCTTCAGGTCGAGTAGCCCATCCCGCTCAAAAGGTCCCTGAATATGGTTTGTTTAAGGATGTTAAGCAAAACACCCATGTTTCCAAAGGTGAATTATTCAAACCCCAAAAATTCCTCTCAACACATGGCTATGATGCTCCCCCACTACTTCTGCTCATGATCAGAGACGCACATATTGTCAGCCACTAAGGGATGTGCTCAACTGGTTAAGGTCAAACAACTGACAAGCAAATCTGTGGTATTAAGCAGAATATTTGCTGTAGCCCATCTTTTTATACCAAGACAAAACAATGTACATGATAACACTTCCAATCAATTAAGATCAGAAGCCATGAGAGCCACTGCCTGGTTATTATTATCCTCATCATCATCATCATCATCATCATCATTATTATTATTATTATTATTATTATTATTATTATTATTATTATTATTATTATTATTATTATTATTATCATTAGTATTGTTGTTGTTGTTGTTGTTGTCGTTGTTGTTGTTGTTACTAGTTGGACCCGTGAAAAATTCATGGAAAACAAAAAATGTAAGCATCTGTAAACATTGTACTGGTGCCATGAGAAATGTTTGTATATTATGACCATCTGTTTTTATGTTGTGAGTTCAAATTCTGTCGAGTTCGACTTTAACTTTCGTCCTTTCGGGGTCAATAATTTAATTATCAGTTGGGTACTGAGGTCGATCTAATGAACTGGCCCCCTCCCGACAAAAATTTCAGGACTAGAAAAGTATATTGTAACAGTTACAGAATATAGAAAGTAATGTAAAACCGATAACTATATAATCCCACTGAAATATCTCAGTTACACAAACGTAAACGGAATTACTATTTAACCATAAAATACATCGTACATATTCAAAGAACCTTCTTGGTTTAGGGGTACAGAACGTTCTTCTGGTATTCGTATATTCTTTTATTTGTTTCAGTCATTTGACGGTGGCCATGCTGCAGCACCACCCTTTAGTTGAAGAAATTAACTTCTAGACTTATTTCCTGTAAGCCTGGTGCTTATTTTATCAGTCTCTTCTGCTGAACAGCTAAATTACAGGGATGCAAATGCACCAACATCGGTTGTCAAGCAATGGTGGTGGTGGGAAAACTCAGACACATACATAATACATACATACATACATACATACATACATATATACATACATACATACATGCATCCATGCATACATACATATATATGACAGGCTTCGAGGTAGTGGTGATGCTGGCTGTTGCGATTTTGTGGTTTGCCGAGAGAGATCCAGCGGGCCTCTAACTGGTTCCCTGATCTTAAAGGTATAATGTGGATGTGTAATGATGGAGGGGTCGGTATGGTGGTGATGCTAGCTGGTGTGGTGGTCTTCCTCACAGTACTTCATGGTAGACAATATTTTGTGTGTATGTCTTTGGCCTCGTCTCTGATCCCAATTGAGTGCCATAACTCTTACTTTGATATTGTTCATAGCTTGTGCTCTTGGAAATGCGACATAGAATTGGCCATGAGAAAATACCGGTTGAGGCAATTATATTCCAACTTTTTCAAGTGTTTGCCCTTGAGACTTATTAATTGTCATAGAACATACAAGTCGAAGTGGAAACTGAAGTCAGTTTAATGTGAATGGAATATTTGCATCACTTGAGCTAAGTTTAATTCTGGGAATTAGAACTGTACGACTTTTGTTGGAGCCTGTTACCAATGATGCCTCTACGCAATGTTCATGAAGTCTTTGCGCTTTCATGCAAGTTCCATTACATAATCCTTGACTGATTGAAAAATTTCTTAGCAGCATTACAATAGCTCCTACCTTTAAGTTGAGGCGATGAGGAGGCAAACTGGATGGAGTGAGTGCGTTTATGAATTCAAAGGGATAGTTCTGAACCTCCTCTTCATTATTGCAGGATACTGAATCTGTGCTTAAGTACGTTTTAAGTGCCTCTGGTATAATATTAAGAACTTTTTTCATTTATTACGAGACAGTCAGAACTTTTAGGAGATAAAATTTCTCGTATTTCCATTTATTCTGGCAAGCAGTTGCAAAACATTTATGTGTACAAATGTATAAGCTGAAATCAAAAAGAACGAAATAATAAATGGATTTATGAATGAAAGTTTGGTAATTGTGTTTATTTTCCCCACGCGACACTTATTGCAAATATGTTTTAACTAACCTATACTATACACACACACAAATACATTCATATATATATATATATATATATATATATATATATATATATATATATATATATATATATATATATATATATATATATATACATATGTATATATATAGTTTTAGGGAAAAGAACCAAGGTTCATGAACTCATCGATGAAAATCCACTGTCACATATAGAAAAATTAATAAGTAAAAGCACAGTAAATAAGTATAATATAATACAAAGTAAATATCATAAGATAAAGATAATAAAACGACTACACATGTTTCATAACCAATTTTCAAATAGAAAGAAAATTTAAATCGATTAAAATCGATTAAAACTATCGAAAATCAATTCTATTCAAAAATATAGCTAATCTTCAGGTCAAAACACAACAATAATAATAATAAAAGAATGTATATATCAGCCAACAATAAATAACAAATGAATGTATATAAAATACTTATTATATTAAGATAGAAAAATATTATTAAAAATATCAAAATTATAAACATTACATAATCGATTTTAATCGATTTTTAATCGATTTTAATCGATTTTTAATCGATTTTAATCGATTTAAATTTTCTTTCTATTTGAAAATTGGTTATGAAACACGTATAGTCGTTTTTTTTTATCTTTATCTTATGATATTTACTTTGTATTATATTATACTTATTTACTGTGCTTTTACTTATTAATTTTTCTATATGTGACAGTGGATTTTCATCGATGACTTCATGAACCTTGGTTCTTTTCCCTAAAACTATATATATATATTTTATACTGTGAGACTTAATTTAATTTTAATTTAATTTAGTTTTTACCTGTAAATTTGGATTTTTATCCCTAATATTATTATTATTATTATTATTATTATTATTATTATTATTATTATTATTATTATTATTATATATATATATATATATATATATATATATATATATATATATATATATATATATATATATATGTATATATATATATATGTGTGTATTTATATATATATATATATATATATATATGTGTGTGTGTGTGTGCGTGTGTGTGTGTGTGTGTGTGTGTGTGTGTGTGTGTGTGTGTTTATGTCTCGAGTTGTAGCTGTAATTAAAAAAAGGGACCAGCCTTCTCATATGTGTGAGGCTGAATCTTCCTGAGAACTGTGTTGTTATGCATGGCAGTGGAGTACTCAGCCATTTGTGAGTTAATTTTATCCTCGTGTGGTAATGAAAAGTGAAATTAACAGCCAATATTTGCTGTCTATGTACCTGTGTAAGAACTTTTCTTTGGATTTATCTACTGTCTCTTTCACTTTCTCACTTTCTTTTTCACTTCCTTTGAGTCCCTCTTCTCTCCCGCTTTTGATTTTAAAATGTGTATATGTATCTCTGTATCTACTTCTCTTGCGATTTGATAAACATTTAAAAACACAAAACGAACGCCGTCACAACTCACTGTCTCTTTTTCACTATCTCTCTCCCTCTCTTTTTCTCTCTCTCTGTCTCTCTCTCACTGTCTTTCTTTCTGTCTTACGTCCTCTCTGAAACATTTAAAAACACAAAACGAATGCTATCACCATTCACTGTCACTTTCACTCTTTCTTTCACTCTCACTCTCTCTCTCTCTCATTCACTCTCACTCTCTCTCTCTCTCTCATTCACTCTCTCTCTCTCTCTCATTCACTCTCTCTTTTTCTCTTACTTCCTCTCTGTCCTCCTCTCTCTCGCTTTGCCACTTCTTTGGAGTGTGACGCGCACAACAGCTACGTACAAAAACAAAAAGTTAGAGGAATTAATATTATTGATGATGATCATGATCATTATCATCATCATCATCATCATCATCATTATTATTATTATTATTATTATTATTATTATTATTATTATTATTATTATTATTATTATTATCATTATCATTATCATTATTGTTATTATATACACAACAAATTAGATTGTTGGAACAGAAAAAATTCTAAGATCGAGCTACAAGTAACCTTAAATGTTAAGAACCGTGCTAAGTATCGTAGCTGTCCCTAATAACCTTGTTTCCTAGAGCCGTACTAAACTGGGTTTTATACCTATTTCTTCAAATCTTTAGGGATAGTAATTATAGTGTATCCTACATCTACTGGGATCCATTTTATCCGCACTTTCCATAGTCTCTGTAATTCAATAGCTAGGTCCTGGTACTTTACTATTTTCTCTATACTTCTCATATTGACTTTTTCATCAATTGAGACTGTAAATTCAATTATCTGACACATTATTATTATTACTATTATTATTATTATTATTATTATTATTATTATTATTATTATTATTATTATTATTATTATTATTATTATTATTATTATTATTATAGTAGACGTCGCGCAGTATACAATATCGTGAAGTCGTTGATTGAAGATATTGTGTCTACCAGGGGTTTGTACTGTTTGTCAAGTTACAACAAGAACCTCAGACAGACAGTACTTTACACAATATGTGTGCAGTTCCAAGTAATACCGACTTTTGCAATACGCCTAGATTGTAGGGGATTTCTAAAGTTTTCAGATGGTTTTTCAGTTTGGGTGTTATTGAACTAAATGCTCCGATGACAATAGGGATAACCTTTATGTTTGACTCTCGTAGCTGCCACATCTTAGCGATCTCAATTCTCAGGTCTCCATATTAACCAACCTTTTCTCTTTCTTTCATGATGATATGTTAATCTCTTGGCACGGCCACGTTAATTATCAAGCACTCTTGTTTGTCCCTCCCAAAAATTACTATATCCGGCTTTCGGTGTTTTAACACCTTATCTGTCTGGAACTCAAAGTCCCAAAGGATTTCTGCCTTCCCCTTTTCGTCCATTACTTTTCCGGTATATGTTGGTACCAGGCACCCATTACCTCATATCCATACTTACCGCATAGTAGCCAGTGGAGATTTGGGGCTACCTTGTCGTGTCTACACATGTACTCTTTCTGCGCAAGACATGCGCTAAATATGTGAGTCACGCATTCGACCCTCTTCCCACACATTCTGAAGAGGTCCGTTGTTCTCGTGTGGTATATAGTCTTTTTCAGGTTCAGCCTGGAGTTGGCGTTCAAAGCCTGGTCCTGGATAGCGATGATTAATCTTCCAGCATTCTTGTTTAAATCACCCTTGTTAAACCACCTCCATGATGGTACCTGGTCTTTTAATGTGTTGGTTTCACGGTGGAATTGAGCATGTAATTACATTCGGAGTTGAGTTTCTTCTCTCCTGCTGGCTGTTCTTGATCGGAATTCATGAGCACTCTCAAGTCCGTTTTTATTAAATCCTTCTGCATTAACAGCATACTGTAGCAAGTCTTGTTCGCTGTTTACCAAATCTTCTGCCGTGTTACTTCTTTCACTGTTGATGCACTCCCGTACGCAAATCAGTTCACGTCCACCTTTACCCCTCTTCATGTAGAGCCTGTGTACATTCGCCTTATGGTAGAGGGCACCATACATTGTCATTGTCTTTCCGGTATTGCGATCGAGTTGGTTAATCTCCGCTTGTGTCCATATCAAGATATGTGCACTATAGCCCATATGCTGATGGCAGTCACAAGTTTCCTTGAGTTCAGTTTTGATTTCAAGAGAAGTTTAAGGCACTTAAAATATGCACTGATGACTTCGTTTTTCATTTCATTATGCCAGATATTGTCCAGTTCCAGAATCCCAAGGTACTTGTACCCATTTTCAACTGTATTTTCCATTCTCTCTCCGTTCGGCAATTCTATGCCTCTACAATTTGCTCTTTACCCCCCGCTTCAAAGTAAGCACCGCACACTTCGAGATACCTAATTCCATCCTTATATCTTTACTGCACATTTGCACAGTCACAACCAGCCTCTCTATTTCAGTTTTTGCGAACAATTTTAAATCATCCATTAAGAGAAGGTGACTGAGATGTGGTTCATTCTTTCTCCGCTCATAGTGCGCGTTGACTTTGCGTAGGACTACAGAAAGTGGGATCAAGCATATAATAAATAACAGAGGTGAACAAGAGTCTCCTTGGAAGATACCTCTTCTGATTGTTAATTCGGCTAAGTGCTGGTTGTTACAGGATAGACGTGTTTTTCAACCAGGCATACTGTTTTTAATCAGTGCACACACATTATTGTTGTTGTTGTTGTTGTTGTTGCTGTTGTTGTTGTTGTTGTTGTTGTTGATGTTGTTTTCATCGTCATCATTGTTGTTATTATTATCCTCTTTCAGTTTTGTTTCCATTTCTTGCCGAGTGTCTTCCCGACACATTGGGCAAAGAAACTTACTGTAGACATTGGTAGGCCATTAAAATAAACAAACCAGATTGTTCATTTGCAAAGTCATATGATAGAAGAAAAGGGGAAAAAGAAAGAAAAAAAGAAAGTAGACAAAATAAAAACAAGAAAAATGAAAACAAAGAAAATAAAGGGAAAAAAGAAAATAAGCATATGCACTTCTTGTATGGATGGTAACTCAGGGATCATCCTCAAATAATTTTCAGTTCCTTTTTCGATCATTCCAAGTGCTCCTGCAATCAGTAGTGTTGTAACGGTCTTGAGATGCCAAATATTTTCGATTTCAATCTGAACATTTTTTCTGAGATTATCAAATTCTTTTGTCGAGATAGTATGACCAGAAATTATGCTTATGTCAATTAATAAACAGATTTTATTGTTTTGGACTTTCACAACAATATCTGGTTTATTAGCTTTGATGGTTCTCTGAGTATGTACTGGAAAGTCCCAAAGAATTGTTACATTTTCTCTTTCAGTTACAGCCTCATGGAATACTTGTACAATTTGTCAGCAGTTTTGACTTCATAATGCCAACATATTAACTAGTGTAGATATTAGCCAATTGTGTCATGTCTTGGTTTATACTATGTAGGTGCTAAAATTTTACACCCAGAAATTAGATGGTCCACTGATTCAATCTTATCGCTGCAGTATCGGCACTTTGGATCTACTCTACTTTTCATTACGTTGGCTTGATAGTTCCGTCTCAATAAGATCTGATCTTGAGCATCCAAGATAAAGCCTTAGCACTCAGCCTTTAACCCTGAGTTCCGTAGCCACTGATGAGTGTATTTTTGGTTTACATCACCTTGTTTGCTACAGGCCACATATTTGTCATGCAGTGATCTTTGTTCCCACCTATCAGCCAATTGTTGAAACGCTTTTTGCTTTGCTATTGATTTCACCTTTGCAACAACAGTTGCCGCACTTCCATCATGTTTTTTGTCCAGCTTCTTGACGGATTGAAGCTTCTTACGATCTCGTGGCTTACGGATTTTCCTGTCAATCTTTTTTTTATTTCGCTGATATTCCAGTTCAACACATTGAAAATATAAATAACAAAAGGAACTCTTAAGAATTTATAGCTAACACCCTATTACGCGCATTTAGCTTAGATTTTAGGACTGCTACCACTTTTGTAACATTATTTGTTCATCTTCTTTTTCATGCTTGCATGCTGAGTGACAGCGCCTTCATTAAGTCCGAGGAATTTGTAGGTCTGCTCCTGCTCAAATTCTTTTATAATTGTGTCAACATATAACACCACTGAATGTGAGGCCTTCCATTTCCCTTTCTAAGAAAGTAGCCTTAGCACATTTATCAAAACCAAATTCCATCCCGATGCCATCACTGAATGCTTTCCCAGTACGTAATAGGCCTTCCAGCTCATTATTGACTTTGCATTACAGCTTTAAGTCATCTATATAAAATAGATGGTTTATTTTCTTATTGTCAGTTTTATATCCATACCCTATTCTATTAAGTTCACTTGTAAGAGGTATTAGGGTTATGCAAAATATTAGAAGTGAAAGTAAGCCACTCTGGAAAATGCCACAGTTGATGTTAATATTGTTTGAAGTCAGTATTCCATTAGAGTGGTACAATTGGAGATTTGTTTTCCACATTGAAATGTTATGCTTCAGGAAGTTAGAAATTACAAGAGAAATTTATTATTACTATTATTATTATTGAGTGAAAGAACAGCGCATGCCATCAAGGAGACACTGGGGTAATATATACGAAGCCCAATATACCCATCATGACTATCAGTGTGATAAGGGTACATCAGGCACATGCATCACAACAATATGTGCGCGACATGGTGATCTTATATCAAGACAAATAGCACATGACGTTGCAAGTGGGCCCCAGTTAGAATTTTCTTCAGGTTGAGCAGCCCATCCCACACAAAAGGACCCTGAATATTCCTCTCAACACATGGTTATGACGCTCCCCCACCACTTCAGCTCGTTATCAGAGATGCACATAACGTCAGCCACAAAGGCTTCGACTGGTTAAGGTCAAACAACTGACCAATAAAGTTGTGTTATTGAACAGAATATTCACTGCGGTTCATCTTTTATACCAGGATAAAACAATGTACATGATATCACTTCCTATCAGTTAAGATCAAAAGCCATGAGAGTAACTACCTGATACTGCTATTATCATCATCATTATTATTATTATTATTATTATTATTATTATTATTATTATTATTATTATTATTATTATTATTATTATTATTGAGTGAGAGAGCAGGGCATGCCATCAAAGTGACACTGGGGTAAAATATACAAAGCCCACTATACCCATCATGACTACCCGTCTGATAAGGGTACACCAGGCACATGCATCACAACTACATGTGCGCGACATGGTGATCTCATATCAAGATAAACAGCGCATGACCTTGCAGGTGGGGCCCAGTTAGAATTTTCTTCAGGTCGAGTAGCCCATTCCGCTCAAAAGGTTCCTGAATAAGGGTTGTTTAAGGATGTTGAACGAAACACCCATGTTTCCAAAGGTGAATTATTCAAACCCCAAAAAATTCCTCTCAAAACATGGCTAGGATGCTCCCCCATTACTTCTGCTCGTGATCAGAGATGCACATATTGTCAGCCAACCAAAGGACATGTTCAACTGGTTAAGATCAAGCAACTGACAAGCAAATCTGTGGTATTAAGCAGAATATTTTCTGTAGCCCATCTTTTATACCAAGACAAAACAATGTACATGATAACACTTCCAATCAGTTAACATAAGAAGCCATGAGAGCCATCAGGGCATTATTATTATTATTATTATTATTACTATTATTATTACTATTATTATTATTAATGTTGTTGTTGTTATTATTATCATTATCATTACTACTACTACTACTACTACTTATATTATTATTATTAAGTGAGAGAGCAGAGCATGCCATCAAAGTGACACTTGGGTAAAACATACGAAGCCCATTATACCCATTATGACTACCCGTCTGATAAGGGTACACCAGGCATATGCATCACAACCATATGTGCGCGATATGGTGATCTTATATCATCCAACCATCTCGTTCTCCTGCCATTATGTCTCCTTCCTATTGGCTAGACTTGAAGAAGCTGTCTTGCGATTCTTCTCTGTAACTTTCTAATCATATGTCCGTTTTGCTGGATGTATGACCTCTCAATACAAAGATGTAGCGGTTCGACCTGGAGGAACTCTAATCTCTGAGCTACGTTCATTGTCGGGTAACGTTACTCCTGAGATTCTTCCCACATTTCGGCTGCTTGTATTCGCGATCGTCTTCTTTCGGTCATTATCCAACATTCATGAAGATAGGTGAGGATACGTACAAAACCGAACTGAAGATAACATGTTTGGCCTCTTTACTAACCTCACCGCTTTCGAGATTATTCATTGCATCAAACTGGTTTTTACTTTCTTATTTTTTTATTGTCCATAAGGGGCTAAACATAGAGGGTACAAACAAGGACAGACAAAGGGATTAAGTCGATTATATCGACCCCAGCGGATAACCGGTACTTAATTTATCGACCCCGAAAAGATGAAAGGCAAAGTCGACCTCGTGGAATTTGAACTCAGAACGTAACAGCAGGCGAAATACCGCTAAGCATTTCGCCCGGTGCACTAACGTATCTGCCAGCTCGCCGCCTTAGTTTTTACTTTCTCTCACCATATATATATATATAATCGCATATATACATATTTCATATCAGTTTATATCCAATTGTATTTACACTGATTAAATGCATAGGAGTGTATTTCCTTTAGGAACACCAATGTGTATATTCTTGTTCCGAATCGTTCCTTTAATGTCTTGAGTATTTCCCTTAATATTTTCAAAATTGTGGTATATTTTATAAAATAATAGTCAACATACATTATAGAGATCGTCTTTGTTTTATGACAAAATACTAAACGAGGTGGATATTTTACATTTCATTTCTATCCATTGTTCTTTATTTTTGATATTTTTTCAGGGAGGGCTGAAGTAACGTTTGATCTTCTGTAACTTAGTTTATATTCATACAATGACAAAGATAAAATACACTATTAATACACGCACACAAAGACACACATATACAGAAATATATACTCAAAGATATATGTATATGTATAAACATTTTAGCACATACACATACTAGGAAAATGAGTGTCTTTGGGCGTTGATATAAGCGAAGAGACATATACACTTTCAGACATATACAACATCTTCAAAAATAGAGAAAAATGCACAAACATATATGTGTATATGTATAAACTAGAATATAGAAACACACACATACGTGCGTCAATCTGTAAGAGCATATATATGTGTGTGTGTGTGTATGTGTGTATGTGTGTGTGTGTGTGTGTGTGTGTGTGTGTGTGTGTGTGTGTTTGTGTGTTAGTCAATGTGTGTGTGCATATACACCTGTCTAATTTCCTGAGATTTTATAATTTATATGCATTTATCTATATTTATATGTGCTTCACATCAATAGGTTTGGAGGGAGAGAAATTTATAAAAATTCTTGCAGACTTTTCTGATCGTAGACTGACAGTATAATTTTGGATAAAGATGAATCAGTTCCGCTCTTCAGATAATCTCAAACAGTTCTGTTACATACACACACACACACACACACACACACACACACACACATGCACAAACATACACACACACATGCACACACATACACACACATGCACACATACGCGCACAAACATAAATATAAGTGCACGTACACGCACAGAATACACAATTATATGTGTATGAGTATTGTATTTATGTGTGTGTTTTCCTGTGTGTGAGTAGATGTGTACTCGGGAGTGTTTAGGGTTATGCACATGAATGCTTTGATGCTTTGTATATCTAGATGTAAATATATATGTGGTGGAAGCGTGTGTATATACACATATACGTATATACATATGTCTATATAAGCACCGATATATGTGTGTAGTGTGTATGTGTATGTGTGAGTGTGTGTTGTGTTTACACGTATATATATATATATATATATATATATATATATATATACATACGCATACTCACAAACACACACACACATATATATATATACATACCGATACATATATAAGCATATATATAAATATAGAGAGATAGATAGATATATATATGTATGTATATACATACATGCGTGTATATATATATATATATATATATATATATATATATATATAGGTACATGTTCACATACGCAATGATGTATATCTAATATATCAATATTGAACTTTCGAAAAGTTCCGTTCGTTGAGTGACTTCTGTAGTATTATGGAGAGAACCCATTCATACAACCATAGAGTCTTCGAATCATAGAATCATTACTCTGAGAGAATCCAAGCATTTCTAGAGATTATAAATATATGTTTATATGAATTGCGTATGTCTATAAATGCACACATAGGGAAACGCACACACATACGTACACGAATAAACATACAAACAATTATTTAATATCCACTCTTATACTCATATGTATGTATGTATGCGTATATATATATATATATATATATATATATATATATATATATATATACCTATACATACAAACATATTATATGTATATATATATATATATATATATATATATATATATATATATATAGATAGATAGATAGATAGATAGATAGATAGATAGATAGATAGATAGATAGATAGATAGATAGATAAATAGATAGATAGATAGATAGATAGATAGATAAGTGTGAATATTTTGTATATATATTTATATATCTATGAATATATATATGTATGTACGTACGTATGTATCTATATATATATATATATATATATATATATATATATATATATAGTCTCTTTTCCTATTTAAATTGTCCATCTAAATCTGTGGGCATGCTGGAGTTTCACCACTAATGTGGTTTTAAATTTAATTCATATTAACACTCCTGAGTATATTTTTTTCTGTGTATGCGGGAGCTGGATATCTCGCCCTCCTTTGTGGTTCTTGCCCTGATATGAATTCATTTGGAACTTCAGATACAATTTTTTAAAGTATATTCTATACTATTTCTTGTAGATCTGTACATATTTGTGGCACGTTATTGAAAATGTTGGAGCTTTGAACCCTAACTTTTACAGGGCCCTTTGCTATGCAGTAGCGTCCAGTTCGGGGATTGGTAAAGCTTACAATCACAAAGTTTGGCACTAGAACTTTCAAGATGTTCGATATGTATATATGCATGAATGGATATGTATGCATGGATGTACACATATACTCAGAGTCATACACACACACACATACATACACACACACACACACACACACACACACACACACACACATATATATATATATATATATATATATATATATATATATATATATATATATATATATATCCAATGCAAGGAGATAAGCTCCTCTTATAAGAATGTAAAATATCCAATATTTTGACTTGTTAACTGTTCAATACTCAATATATGATACATATTTAGTAGAAAAATTTCTCCAATATAAATGGGAATATATACATAATATACAATAATAAAAGGAAAATGGATAGTTCAAATTGACATATGTTAATTTATTAATATGTTATATTATTATTACAATAATATAATTTGAAATCACAAAACAGACTGTGATTTCAAACTTCTCATTATGTCATTTTCGTCCGTTACCCTGATAAGAGTCTTACGCAAAAATATTTCCATGATATTAATTTTTATGAATTTGCTTTTGGTTTTGGTGTTTGAATCGAAACAATTGTAGGGATTTTATTTATATTTATATTTATATTTTTATTTTTATACTCTCGATTTTTCTTTTGCTATTGTATATATATATGTATATATATATGATTGCATAAACTCCATCTCTTCACTCCAGTGAGTAGGTTTTTCAAACATTTTGAAATATTTTCAAATATTGGAAAAACTTACAAGAATAGGTGCAAGCGCTGATATTCGTGTTTTCGTCCCCGTAACTTAGCGGTTCTATAATAGTACCTCATGAAATAAGTACTAGGCTTACAAAGAATAAGTTTTGAGGTCGATTTGGTCGACTAAATCTCTATGGTGGTGCTCTTGCATGGCCGCAGTCAAATGATTAAAAGATGTAAAAGAATAAAAGTATATATATGTAGTTTTATTTAATTCTGAAAATATTATTTATGTAACGCACGCACTCCTTAAAATTTTACTCATTTGTAGAAATATACTTATTTTTGTGTAACTCTGTCTCTTTACTGTGCTTCTCTTTTAATTTCCTCTCTCTCTTTTCGTCTCTTTCCCGCCCTGTTACTGTCCTACCACTATCACGTGACCCGTGGCAGCCTAATGCGGTGTCATTCTTTTCGCGTTTCCTTGGACCGGACTGGTTACGATTATCTTTGCTCCTCACTGTATCCCTCTTGTTTCTAGAGTCCATTATGACAGTTTTCTTTTCTTCATCGCTGTACCCATTTTTGTCTGTCTTGCAGTCCCAAGGCATTTTTTGTTGCATATGTATTATTTTTTTATCATTAATTTTTGTCTTCGTCTGGCACTAATCCGTTATTCTGTTTATTGTTTTGTCTCTCGTCTATCCACTTACAGTCTCGTCTCGAGCCCGCCACGTTTTGTTATGTTTTGTTCCCACTCCCGGAAAGTTTCTTTCCGGTGCCTCTAGAGTGGAGACAATCGATAATGGCTGATTATTGCATTCGATCCTCAGGCCGATAATTGATGAGGAGTTGGTGACCTTGTGTATTTTCTGTTCGTCTATTTAGCATGTGTTGGTTTATTTATTTACTACACGATTTTTAAAAATTATATATATATATATGCATATAAATACGTCACATATTCTAGGACTTTCTATATTAGTAAAAAGTCTATTTGACGAGTGTGATTTCTTATATCTATCCTGATGAGATTGATTCATAGCTGACCATAATTCTTCCTGTCGAACGTATTTTGAATGCATTCATCGGAACACATGTAGAAGATATAACGATATAAATGTTTTAATAACATCCTAAGAGTTTGTCTCCTTTTTCAAATTTTTCTATTTTCTCCTAAATACGACTTACTTATCCCTCACATGTGTGATCATTGTTTCCTAAGGAACATTAAATATAAACGGTAGCAAACGATGTAGCTTTGCTTGGCAGAAAGAGCAAGAATCTTTTAAAAAGGACTCGCTTGACCCGAAGACCTTTTTAAACTCAAGGAAAGAAGTATTTAGACAACGCCCACATGTAAGACGTTGTCTGCCACAAGCTTCAAATCTCCCGTTCGTTAAATAGAACCGCGACAGCATCTTCAAATATTACCCACTGCTGGAAATAATGTAAGGGAAATAACCGTAACCCGCTTATAATACCTCCTGCACGACCATTCCGGGTGTATATTTTTAGTTAACATAATTAACTGACGATGACATCATCTCCTCCTAGCCATTTCAGTCTATTGGGTCGTCTATACAGTCTTATAGGTGTGAGACCAACGGATACTTTATGACAGACCATTACAATCAACATGCTAAAAAATATATTACTATTTTAATGCTTTAGAGTGCGCTTAATTTTCGTGTATATGAAGTTCTGACGCTGTGTGCGTGTGTGTGCGTGTGTGCGTGTGTGTGTGTGTGTGTGTGTGTGTGTGTGTGTGTGTGTGTGTGTGTGTGTGTGTGTGTGTGCGTGTGTGTGTGTATGTGGGTGTGTAAATGCTTTCTTCATAAAATGCACTTTATTTTTGAAGCTTCGCTGAAGCTATAGGATGATACACTGCACATGTACTCAATCATGAACGCATTGCTTGTAGCAGTAGAAACAGGTGTAGGCTAATAAATTTTGACATAATTTATCATTCCCTTCCTTTTATTTTTTATGTGAACAGATGCGCGTGTGTAAATATATATATATATATATATATATATATATATATATATATATATATATATATATATATATATATATATATATATATATACATATATATATATATATATATAGAGAGAGAGAGAGAGAGAGAGAGAGAGAGACAGAGAGAGAGAGAGAGAGACAGAGAGAGAGACAGAGAGACAGAGAGAGAGACAGAGACAGAGAGAGCGAGAGAGAGAGACACAGAGAGAGAGATTCGTGGTACAACAAATACAAATGTTTACTGGAAATAGCAGTCGATACATTTATATATAGGTCTTCGGAAGAAAACTATACTTAATATATTGACATGTAAGATATTCATTTATTCATCTGTTGGTGGAGATGTGTGCTGAATTTTAACCTTCTTAAACGTGCATTCCTATTTGATTATAATAGCACCTACTTTCATAATATTCGATGGGGCAAGGTTATTCGAGCATACAATACTGCTAAAATGATGCTACTAATATCAGTAGCATTCTTTTCAGTTTTTCAGTTATCCTATCATTTTAAGTATCTTAAAATATGTCAATTTTAATGTCTGCAATTAAACAGGGGAAATAATTTCTTCTCTGAAGACCTGCTGTTCAGCTGTTTTGAGAGCCACTTCCCAAAACTGCTTCAAAATTTCCGGTGCCTTTGTAATATAGGTCTCAATTTTAACTAATTTGCATAAAAAGTTTCAGTTCTGTGAGTGGAAATGACAGTGTTCTGAAAGTTTTTCTTAGAATTCCAGATATGTAAGCAGTGATCTTGATCGTATTCTTGATTGTTCACCTTGCTGTCTGCAAACCCACCGGCATCTTACCACCTTCTGCTTTACGGCGACCATCTTGATTTTCGTTGATCTGATTCATTCACTGTGATGTTCTTTAAATGTGCAAATGATCTTCTTTTGACTCATTTCAAGTGTAAACAGCAACGACGAGAAGAAGAAGAAGAAGAAGAAGAAGAAGAAGAAGAAGAAGAAGAAGAAGAAGAAGAAGAAGAAGAAGAAGAAGAAGAAGAAGAAGAAGAAGAAGAAGAAGAAGAAGAAGAAGAAGAAGAATGTTTCTTTATTAAACGCTAAGGCTTTACTCGAAGAGCAAAGATGGTACCGGACATGATAAAATATGATATCGGGGTCCCCTTGCCACAAAGAGTATGAAGTACGCAAAAAAGAAGGTCCCCCAACACCCAATAGTCTTTCAATATACAAATATATCTTGACTCTTTAAAAAATGACTGAACTTTCTATAATGAGAACTAGCTATAAATGTTTTCCACATTAGCGACATCAATTTATTCATTTAAAATCAGTTTGTTACCCAGTTGCAAAAGCAATTACAATCCTATAAGAATAGCGAAAAGTAAACAATAGAGAGAAGTAAAACCACAAAACACTCCTAAAAGATATAATTGATGTATGTATATGTATGTGCATGTGCTTGCGTGTGTGTGTGTATGAGTATATATAAAGATACAAGGAATAAAGAAATAGATAGATAGATAGATAGATAGATAGATAGATAGATAGATAGATAGATAGATAGATAGAAAGAAGTATTTTTCTCTAGTACAAATTTCTTGTTCCTATGCATGACTGAACAATGACCTTGGGTTGACAACTTGTAATTAAAGACACACACACACACATACACGCATACAGACACACACACATTAACACACCACTTCCAAACTTCCATTATTTCAGTGAGATATCGAAAACTTTGATCTTATTTTAGGAAACAACAAGGAAGAAATGTGTTCCAAAAATTAAAATTTTGAATTTACTGTAATTATAAAACTACATCTCTCAACAGCTAAAATCAATTTTTCGGTTTTAGAATTATTGCATATATCATTAGACTGCGGCCATGCTGGGGCACCGACTTGAAGAATTTATAGTCAGATGTATTGACCCCAGAACTTGTTTTTTAAAGCCTGGTATTTATTCTATTGTTCTCTTTTGCCGAACTGCTAAGTTACAGGGACATAAACACCAACACCGATTTTCAAGCGGTGGAGGGGCGGACAAACACAGACACACATACATAGAGACAAATACACACACGCACGCACGCACACACACACACACACACACACACACACACACACACACACATATATATATATACATATACACGACAGGATTCTTTTAGTTTCCGCCTACCAAATCTATTCACAAGGCTTTGGTCAGCCCGAGGCTATAGTAGAAGACACTATTTTTCTTTTACTTGTTTAAGTTATTTGACTTCAGCCATGCTGGAGCAGCGTCTTTAGTTGAAGAAATCGACCCTAGGACTTATTCTTTGTAAGCCTAGTACTTATTCTATCGAAAACTTTTTGCCGAACCGCTGGACTACGGTGACGTAAACACACCAACATCGATGGTGGGGAGACAAAGACACACAAAAATATACATACATATATATATATATATATATATATACGTACACGACGGGCTTCTTTCAGTTTCCAAATCCACTCACAAGGCTTTGGTCGGCCCGTGGTTATGGCAGAAGACACTTGCCCAAGGTGCCATGCAGTGAGACTGAACCCGGAACCATGTAGTTGGGAAATAAGCTTCTTACCACACAGCAACGCCTGCGCCTATATTGAAATATTGTTCAAAAATTTATGTTCAAATAATTTTCATTAAGTCGAACCATTTGCTTTTTTTCTTTTTCTTTTTTTCTATATAAACTATAGTTGTTGTAAGGATATTTGTTAAAAATATTGTTTACTCAAATTCAAAAATACAGTAGATATAACTTATTGCGTTCCATCCGCCTTTATATCTTACTTGTTTCAGTAGCTTGCCTGATGCAGAGATAAGATTTGAAGGTGTGAAGCTCGTCTCCGCATTTTCTTGTGATTTTAGTGAGGTGTTTACAGAAGAAATTGTACAATTTGCAACTTTTTGTAAGCTCAGGTCATATTTCAACCCATTTCAAGAAGCACTTTCAACCAATAATGGTGGACTTTCTGAAACCTTTCCTTGTATTGATGTAACTCATCGAATATTTTTGAGCTTGATGGTCACGAATTGTTCCCGAGAGAATTCATTCAGCAAAGTGGGCGTGAAAAATGTATTATGACCCATGATAGACTAAGTGTTTTGTCCCTTTTGGATTTAGAGAGCAGTCTTCTAAAGATATTACAGTTTGAGGAATTAATTTAAGATTTTTAAATGCCAAATGCAGAAAAGAAAACTTTTTGTAGATATTAAAGTTGCGTACAGCAGTAAGTTTGTAAAACTTGCTGCACTTAGTTTAGATGACAAAATTTTGCATTAAAGAGATGCATTTAAACTTACTCTGCTTACTCTACATGCAATAGATGGATTTTGAGATTTAAATTTGGTGATTTTTAATACATAATTCTTATGTATGAAGGACCTGCCGAAATTGAAGTGTTCCGACTCCCCTATGATTTAAATCCGGTTCTGTTCGTCTTCCTGGTTGGAAGTGAGTATTTCCACAGACAGTTCCTTATACAGTTTCTTATTGATATGAACTTGGAAGTCTCATATCTTCTGGGTATTCATTTTTTATGATGTTGTATGTATGTTGTGGTTTCTGGATGATATTATGTGCGATAGAGTGATGTTAGTAAATGTGATGTAGCTGTTGTCAGTAATGCTCGTATACTGGTATATACGGTTTATTAGTTATTTATCGCTTGTGCTTATCGCCATGTCTTTAATATCTTCTTTGCTCGTATTGGGCAGTGTGATCTGCTTGTTGCTGTGTGTGTCATTTAGGCTGTGCTTGTATCGACGGTGTTCATGAGTGGTGGTATTGATGGGGATGGTTATGTTGACTGTACACGTGTAATTGTTTTGATGGGACAATGATTGTGCATTGTTGTTCAAAAACATCTCCATTTGTTGATATCTATCAGTGCTTTGTGTTGATATGATTTGTTTCTTTTCCTTTTCTTTGCATTTTTAACTTTTCAGTTTTAGACTCCTCACAGGTCTCAATGATATTAATCGGGGAGGAGCATTCTCTGATCGCTTGTTTTTGTTTGTTGTTTGGGGGCTTTCCGTTGCTAATCTTGTTGATGTGGTGTTTCCTTTAGGTGCTTTTTTTTTCTGTTACGACTGCTTCCACTCTTAGTGATGTTGCTGTTCTTACTGTAACAGCTGCTTCCAGGTCATCGAATCTGGAAATAACATTCAGAAAGTACTGAAAGTGAAATACATTTGTTAATACTAATCAATCTTGTCAACTTTCAACGATCTAGGTAACCTTGAATATATTTGGGGACATTTTTCATTAAGCATTAATGTGGACTTTGAGCACATCTGTTTGTTCACCAATATGTACATTATATTTGTTTTAAGTCAGGGAATCATAGATTGTGTGGGATGCTCCTCAGCATTTACTAGAGTTATGAACCGAAAATTATCAACTTGATCTCTCATTCATAGCAACGCTATCTTTCCTTGATTTACAGAAACGAGTAAATATCTGGCAACAGCTCTCCACACAAGTCTGTTAAGTAAAAGTAAAGCTCGTAGGACAGATCATTCAAATCAGGCGATCTGCCCGCCATGCAGCCAACCGTCACTTCTTTAGTTGCTGTTGGCTTTTCGCAGCACTCTGCTTATCTCAGCAAAGATAGTCTGCTTATCTCAATCAAAATAGTCTGTCTCGACATCCACACAGTTTAGCGAAGTGCTACAGAAAAGTTGCACATATCGGTTCGGCATGTGCAACAAACATGTTTTATAGTCAGACAGAATTATAGCTTTGTTACCACATTGCACCTCTGTCACTCAGGCCAATGCAACGACTTTCGTCCTTACATGTAATTACCGCTGATTTAGGCACAAACCCGGCAATTTTGAGGGAGGATTAAGTATGACGCATTGGATAGTTTAGTCTGGAAAACACTGAGCTCAAAACAAAGGCAGGATGGTCAAGATTGGAATGCCTTTGATAAAAGGTGGCTTGGGGCTAAATAACAGCAACAATAAAGACAACAATAAGATGCAAAAAAGAAGAAATTATTGGCGTCCTAACTCATAAGAGACATAAATAAAGTGGCTTTACTACACGCATGAAATCACAGGAAAATATATAAAGAGAAACAAGTTGAAAAGAAATACATTTCAGATGAACTGCGGTTACCATGGAAGAGGCCGTTTCATGTTCGTAATTTTATTATCTATGAACGCCTGAACGAAATCTTTCACGTACGCTATATGACTGAAAATCATAGAGACAGACTTACACTCATGCAGAGATACTAAACACAAACACACACACGCACACACGCAAACACACACACCCAGACACACACACACACACACACACACGCGCACACGCATGCACACATACACGTATATATTTATCTATAAATACTTGTATGTACATGTATATATATATATATATATATATATATATATATATATATGTATGTATATATATATATATGTATGTATATATGTATATATACATATTTACTGCATGTGTGTGTGTGTGAGCGTGTGTTTGTACGTATGTGTGTTTGTGTGGGTGTGTTTGGATGCGCGTGTGTAAGTATGCATATGCATATACACACATATTTATTTGTATTGACATCATACGAGACCCGGTGTATAACACTGAAGCAACATATCCAGTAGAAGATAAAATAAAATCAGTAACTATCTTGCACAAGTGTTTGAGCACGAAACAGAAGCACCATTAGGATTGCTAATGAACTTGAGGAAAGACATGAAATAAAACTAGTACAAAATTCTATCGAAAGGAAATCTCAATGCAAAAAATAAATTAAAAAATAAAAACAGACCACTTCATTCAGAAGGTTGTAACGTAAGTACTTCAAACAAAAACAAATAAAACAGAGAAAATATTCCACATTGGTTATTTCTTCTTTGGCCTTCATCACGCATTGAAGGTAACTTCCATGCAATCCTGGAACAACAACTCTCCACCAAGTAACTTAAGAATAGAGAAAGCTTCAACTTACAACAAATTAAGATTTTGCAAAGTGGAAACTGAAGACATCGTTAAATGAAAACAAAGAAGCGGAGGCAAAATATTGATTCAGACAACTCTTGGGTGTTACATCAACTGCCGTCACTGCTATCTACCACTCAGCAAAGCTCGAAGTACATCTACAGATCAATTCTACATATATGAAAAAACACATTTGACGGTTGGAAAGAAGCTCATAGGAGGATATTTCCAGGTATAAACGGAGAGGACGTACACAAATCTACCGCAACAGGAGATAGGACGAAAATCTTTCTGCGTCTAAAAAGAATGGCGTGCAAGAAAATACTGTCAAAAAATTTATGAGTTACAGAAAATAGAATATTCAAGATGGACCAAGTGGTCCATCTTCAATTGATTAACAACAATGTATGACCTTTCATTTTGATACGTATGATTTTGCGTTGACTAGTTTCTAACTGTTGACTAGTTTCTTGAATGCAATCGGAATTTTCAAAACACGCTATGTAAAAACGTTTTGTAATAAACTGCACAAAGGCAGAAACTTATGAAATGTTCCAGATTGCTTACGAATTAACTTGTCTGAACTGAGCATCTGTTTTGTTTTTTGTTTTTTTATTTTGCTGGCACAAGAGGTTCATGAAGGTGGAGACGAGGTAAGAGACGATGAGAAGTGAGGGAAGGAAGGAGGGAAAGGGGCATCAGAACATCAGCACCGGTTGTGAAAATTCGCAGTTTTCTGGATAAACACAATAAACGTATAGTTTGGATTTGTTGTGACAGCTGTGGACAGAATTATTCAGGAAGATCAAAAGGTTTAAAATTGTGTAAAAGTTTATTCACAGGGTGCCCAGTGACGAGCAACCTAGTAACCAAGTTTTTGACCGACATGGATATCAAAACTTTTACCTACCCTCCCTTAGGTTCAGACATTGCTCCCTGTGATTTTGGTTGTTCCCCAAACTAAAAGAGAACCTCAGAAACAGTCGTTTTGAAAATGGATAAGGCTGTGACATGGGTCCTAAATAACCTCACTTTGAAGGACTTCTATGGGGCCTTCACGAAGTTGTTGAAGTGCTACAAGTGTATTGACTTCCGAGGGTCTTACCTTGAAAGAGATTAGAATTTTGCACTGTGAAATTAATAAATATATCGCCCGAAAAAAGTCCAAAACCTCTGGAATGCACCTTGCAGACAGATTTCCCAGATGGAAAACCGATATGATATCTATAATCAATATTAAGATATTATCTGCAGCACAACTAATACTCTGTAGAAGGCATAACTTTACTATTTATTATAAGTCATAAAGACTAGAATTAAATAAAAGCTTACAATGATGTGGGACAAACATAAAAATAATTTGGAAGAATAGGGATAAGCACAGGCTCAGCTGTGTGGTAAGAGTTTTGCTTCCCAACCACATGGTATCGGATTCAGTCTCACTGCATGGCACTTTAGAGCAAGTGTTTTCCGCTAGAAGCCTATCATTAATATATCCTTACAATATATAGGATGCAGGTTGCATCGTTAACCAGCTAAAGGAAATGTCCTCTTGGGGTTAAAAAATTGCAGTAACCTCTGTTCATAGGGAACAGCCATGTTGAAGTGGCAACACACGTTGCTTACACATATACGCACACACATATACATATATATATTTATGTGTATATATATATATATATATATATATATATATATATATACATATATATATATATATATATATATATATATATATATATATATATATATATATATATATATATATATATATATATATATATATATATATATATATATATATATATATATATATATATACATATATATATATATATATACATACATACATGTATGTATGTACGTATGTATGTATGTATGTATGTATGTATGTATGTATGTATGTATGTATGTATGTATTATATAAATTAAGCACAAAATGGAGAAAATTCCTGATCAACAAACAAATTGACTACCATCGCTTATTATTTTTTAATACAAAACTTCTTCATTTCTTACAGCCGTTTCTGCTTCCAATGTCCGTCAGCGCTGCCAAAGAAAATTCTGAGAATAATATTCGTCATATTCTATAGCACATCCGATTTGGTATATGGAGCTTCATCAGAGTGAAGAAAAATATATAAAATAAAAGAAGAGGGAAAAGAAAAGGGCCTCGAGATGAGAAAATCAGACTTAATATATTTGAATCATACCATTTTGCAGCGTAACGCTTTAGAAAATTGATTGGTGGGATAATCTTTCTTTAGGGGTAACAGAGTGTATAAATAATAAAAATATAAATACTTTAGTATAATGAGATTCGCCAATAGGTCTAGAAAAAAATAGTACGTAATATTTCGTAAATAGTACTAATTATCCAAGTAACAGGCCCATAAAATAATTACATTAATATACTTACTAATACATTATAAAGACCAACCACCTGTTGTCTGTAATGGGATTGATCAAAGTCCAGCCATCAATATAATTGGTCAGTTAAATTTAAAACCCAAAGGGCAAGCTATTAAGATCGTTATAGCAGTAGATGTAAATAAAGAAAGAAATAAAAATAATGTATATATATATATATATACAAGAATAGATATAAAAACAATTATATATACACAAACATAATTAAAAACATACATATTCATGCTCACACACATATATACATGTACACATGTACACATCTATATATATATCTCTCTCTCTCTCTCTCTATCTATCTATCTCGTTTTTTCTCTTTCAAAATATATATATTCGCTACAACATTTGTCTATGTTCGGACTGTCTTTGCAAAGGGGCCACCCGGACTCTTGCCTTCGCCGTGAACAAGAATTAATCCTCAGTCTTCGTTTCTTTGCGCCTTATGGGTTCAACTCACTGCCTGTTCATCTGATACCAACTCCACACGGATACCCACACACCCAAATTTAATTGCCCCTCCCTTCCACCTACATATCTGCATATCGCCTACCTCGGTTCCCTTGCCACACACACAGACATCCATACACACTCTTCAACTCATTACTCATTTCACATATCATTACACACACACCCACTGACAGCTTCCCACTTCACACACTAGTACCAAACACTTTTCAATACCCACACCACACACCGTTATCCATACGTCCATATACCATTGTCTGCACACAAAAACACAATCTTCAATAGCGTTACCACACACACCACTATACGAGTAGCCCCAAACAGTGTTTAACTCAACATCACACACACCGCACACCATCACATACTCCTACACCCACGCAAGCACGTAATACCTGAACACAGACAATTTTCTCGCACATACGCAACACACCTAAACACATGCAACATTCATAAACACATGCAACAAGCATAGAGAACGATAACTTTCGCCCACAAACATACACTATACACATGCACACTATTTGGTCACAGGCACATACACACGTGCACACACCACCTGAAGAAGCACACATCAACGCACAACACACACACACACGTTAGCCTCATATATATACAAAGGTCCATATGCATACTCACACATATACAGATGTCCAGACGCACACACACACACAATATACAAAACACCCATCACTCCGAACAACGCATACACTACTAATGTATTACACTAGGTTACTTGGATACAAACAAACACACAAAGGCTCATGCGTTTGCACACGCACATGATAACCCCACACTCACATATACACGTCTATACGCAGACACATACCTATCAGTACATGGAATGCATATCACTCAACACACTGTACTTACTGGGTTACTTATACACATACACACATTCAGGTCCACATAATTTTCAGCTCGCCCGCACATACATACTCACACACTTGCCCCCACTGACACATACACATTCACACACGCGCTTGCGCGCCTTAGTTCGTTGGTGTCACTGTTATCGTTAACAGGCGACGAGCTGGCAGAATCGTTAGCACGCCGGGCGAAATGCTTAGCGGTATTTCGTCTGTCTTTACGTTCTGAGTTCAAATTCTGCCGAGCTCGACTTTGCCTTTCAACCTTTCGGGGTCGATAAATGAAGTACAAGGAATACTGGTGGAACATTCCCATCAAAACTTCTGTCAAGTGTAAGCATAACAGGTTGGATATTGTTGTTTGGGGCATATAAGAAAAAGTCATACAGGTCAGCTGTTCTGCTGTTGTAAACATCCCTTTGAAAATCGAAGAGAAAGAAGATAACTATGGACAACTGCTTATATATTCAGATTACAAATTCACATTTATACCAATAATAATTGTAGTATTTGGTTTTGTGAGTAAATGCTTAGTTGTCAGTTTGGATAAGCTAGGGTTTTCAGAAAAAGAAATCAACCGAGTCGCACATTACAACTACACTCTGTAAGCGGAACAGGAAAACTATGCAAGACTTTTCTCAGGTTTAAAATGTGACATTGTTTTCGTTATCTACATTCCAACGATGGAGCTTTGTATCTTTGTTAGAAACCAGCTCCTTCTTCAGAGGAAGGATTTAAATAAATAAAGACAGAAGAGAACATATATACATACATACATACATACAGGCATGCATACATACATACATACATACATACATACATACATACATACATGCAAACATACATACATACATTCATGCATACAGACACATATATACAAACATGAAATGAAAATAAACATAGTACAAGGAAGGAAAGATTAAAATAGTTATAGTTATGTGGAAGTTATAGTCAGTTAAAATATGTAAGAATAGTTGTTAAATCCTCCTCTTGAAACCTCAGTAAAATGTACGCTCAACAGACGAAAATTAACATTCTGTAACTGAAAAACATTTTCGTTATTATAAAACGTTGACATGTGGGAAACAAAAGTGAGGCCTGCTAATAGTGCTCTAAGACTATGACACTAGATTTATATTTGCGAATAATCAGAAAAGTGGATATAAATCTATTGCTTCAGCACAGTTTTATGGAGCTGGGTTTCACAAAACTAGAAACGACACAATTAAGCTGGAAATTCCAGGTGCTTAGTCTGAATTTTGTAAACTTTTGCTTATATACGTGCGTGTGGATACCCAAAAGTAACCGGAAACGTTGTAGTTCAGGCTTCAGCCGCTAGAAGCCACTTGATGTGATCTTCAAGTATCAGTCTGCCGACTGGCGTTCTTCCATGTGATGCGTCTTTGTTTTCCAGTAGAATTTTGCGGTGACTGAAACGAAGGAACAATGTGCTTCCATGAAAACGGCCGCCGAAACAGTAGTCATGCTTCAAACAACTTACAAGGACGCTGCCATGAGCAAAACAAAACGACGCTTTAGGAATGGTCACTTGTCGCTTGAAGACCAACCTCGTTCAGGACGACCGTCGACCATTCGAACGAATGAAAACATCATGAACATTCATGAACTAATTTTGGAGGACCGTCGCCGAACAATTGAAGAACTTCTTGATAAGACTGATGTGTCCTGGAGTTCCTGCCAACGAATTTTGAGCGAATAATTGCGAATGAAAAGAGTTGCATCAAAATTTGTGCCTCGCTTACTAACGGAAGATCCAAAGCAGTTACGACTAAATGCATTTTGTGAACTGGAAGAACAGTTGGAAGTTGAACTGGACCCTTTACGAAGGTCATCACTGGTGACAAAAGCTGGTGCTATGGAATTTGGAGATGTGGAATGAGGTTAAGGAAAAAACGACGGAGGCGTTAAAAAATATGACTTCGCAAGAGTTCCATGATTGCTTCGAATAGCGGAAAACGCACTTGGATCGATGCATTGCTTCAAATGGAAAATACGTTGAAAGCGATGAAAGTGTAAACGTAAAATTTTATTGAATAAAATAACATTGAAAATTCCGATTTCTTCTGGGTACCACCTCGTATGTCATACTTACAGATTTAGCAGCGCAACTATATTCATGAATGCCCATACAAACACACACACATACACACATACAGACAAACAGACAGACAGACAGACAGACAGACAGACAGACAGACAGACAGACAGACATGCACGCACGCACACATACATGCATATACGTATACATACATGCATAATATTGAAAGGAAGTGCCAGTCAAGTACAGGACATAATAAGAGATTATACGAATGTAAGGGAACGAAAAACTGGATAAAAATAACAAATTCGTAAAACCTCTGATACTTAAATAATCAACCCCAAATATTCAGCCTCTAAATACTACTGGTCTTAGCCTCTAGGGTAGTACGTCCCTAGTTCGTCTCCTATTCCTGCAGCATTATCATCAATTATACCAAATTAACGTTAACCAGTCAGTCAATAATTCTTTAGCATCTCCCCTAATTATTTCTGAAGCAAACTTCGAAGAGATATCAACTACTACTACCGGTGGAGCCCCTTACACTAAAACCTGTAATTTAAAAAATACCTTTGATTGCCCTTTGAATGGAAACCTGTCTTCATAATAGATCAGTATAACAGCCGAC